>NW_027464619.1:3047500-3254829 GCF_043290135.1 Rhipicephalus microplus
CCTAACCTAACCTAAACTAACCTAACCCAACCTAACCTAACCTAACCTAACCTAACCCAACCTAACCCAACCCAACCCAACCTAACCTAACCAAAGCTAACCTAACCTAACCTAACCAAACCTAACCTAACCTAACTTAACCTAACCTAACGTAACCTAACCTAACCTAACCTATTCTAACGTAACCTAACCTAACCTGACCTAACCTAACCTAACGTAACCTAACCTAACCTAACATAACCTAACGTAACCTAACCTAACCTAACGTAACCTAACCCAACCTAACCCAACCTAACCCAACCCAACCCAACCCAACAACACCCAACCCAACCTAACCTAACCTAACCTAACCTTACCTAACCTAACCAAATTATCCTTACCTAACCTAACCTAACCTAACGTAACCTAACCTAACCTAACCTAACGTAACGTAACCTAACCTAACCTAACCTAACCCAACCTAACCTAACCTAACCTAACCTAACTCAACCCAACCTAACCTAATCTAACCTAACCTAACCTAACCTAACCAAACCTAACCTAACCTAACCTAACCTAACATAACGACGGTTGCAAGCGCTTTCACATTAGATATCGCAGTTCCCCACTTTTTAATGGTGAAAAACACTGCATCTCACTAATTGACATTCTTTAATGCGGTTTTACGACGGTTCATATCTTAACCTAACCTAACATTCGCACTTGTATCTAAAAACGCTCTATTACACTGTTTTGTTCACAATTACGATATTTGCATAACCTCACAGTTTTTCACCAACTTATTGCAGTACAGAATGCTGTATCTCGCTAAATGACATTGTTCTTTAAGGTTTCACGATGCTTGCATGCGCTTTAACGAGAATATCACAATATAGCAGTTTCGCACTTGTAACGGTAGAACACGCAGTATTTGGCTTGTTCATGCCGTTTTGTGTGCTTTCACAACATTTCACCTATGGCAGTTTAATACTCGCTATAAAACAACACTATCTCGTTAGATGACGCCGTTTTTGGTAGTTTCACGACGCTATCTAGCTTAAACTAACCTAACCTAACCTAACCTTCGCACTTCTATCGTTAGAAAACGTTTTACTCGCAACTTTACAATGTTTTTTACAAGATTACGACGGTTTCATGCGCTTTCACATTAGATATCGTAGTTCCCGACTTGTAATGTTGAAAAACACTACATCTCACTAAGTGACAATGTTTAATGCGGTTTTACGACGGTTGATATATCAACCTAACCTAGCATTCGCACTTGTATCTAAAGACGCTCAATTACACTGTTTCGTTCACAATTACGATATTTGCTTGACCTCACAGTTTCTCACCAACTTAATACAGTACAGAACGCTGTATCTCGCTAAATGACATCGTTCTTTAAGGTTTCACGATACTTGCATGCGCTTTACCGAGAATATCACAATATAGCAGTTTCGCACTTGTAACGGTAGAACACGCAGTATTTGGCTTGTTCATGCCGTTTTGTGTGCTTTCACAACATTTCACCTATCGCAGTTTAATACTCGCAATAAAACAACACTATCTCGTTAGATGACGTCGTTTTTGGTGGTTTCACGACGCTACGTAGCTTAAACTAACATAACTCAACCTAACATAACCTTCGCACTTCTATCGTTAGAAAACGTTTTACTCGCTACTTTACATTGCTTTCTACAACATTACGACGGTTTCAAGCGCTTTCACATTAGATATCGCAGTTCCCAACTTGTAAAGGTGAAAAACACTGCATCTCACTAAGTGACTTTGTTTAATGCGGTTTTACGACGGTTCATACCTTAACCTAACGTAACCTAACCTAACCTAACCCAACCTAACCTAACATAACCTAACCTAACCTAACCTAACCTAACCAAACCTAACCTAACGTAACCTAACCTAACCTAACCTAACCTAACGACGTTTGCAAGCGCTTTCACATTAGCTATCGCAGTTCCCGACTTGTAATGGTGAAAAACACTGCATCTCACTAAGTGACATTGTTTAATGCGGTTTTACGACGGTTCGTATCTTAACCTAACCTAACATTCGTACTTGTATTGTAAAACGCTCTATTACACTGTTTCGTTCACAATTACGATATTTGCTTGACCTCACAGTTTCTCACCAACTTATTACAGTACAGAACGCTGTATCTCGCTAAATGACATCCTTCTTTTAGGTTTCACGATACTTGCATGCGCTTTACCGAGAATGTCACAACATAGCAGTTTCGCACTTGTAACGGTACAACACGCAGTATTTGGCTTGTTCATGCCGTTTTGTGTGCTTTCACAACATTTTACCTATCGCAGTTTCGTACTCGCAATAAAACAACACTATCTCGTTAGATGACGTTCTTTTTGGTGGTCTCACGACGCTACATAGCTTAAACTAACATAACTCAAGCTAACCTTCGCACTTCTATCGTTAGAAAACGTTTTACTCGCTACTTTACATTGCTTTCTACAACATTACGACGGTTTCAAGCGCTTTCACATTAGATATCGCAGTTCCCAACTTGTAAAGGTGAAAAACACTGCATCTCACTAAGTGACATTGTTTAATGCGGTTTTACGACGGTTCATACCTTAACCTAACGTAACCTAACCTAACCTAACCCAACCTAACCTAACATAACCTAACCTAACCTAACCTAACCTAACCAAACCTAACCTAACGTAACCTAACCTAACCTAACCTAACCTAACGACGTTTGCAAGCGCTTTCACATTAGATATCGCAGTTCCCGACTTGTAATGGTGAAAAACACTGCATCTCACTAAGTGACATTGTTTAATGCGGTTTTACGACGGTTCATATCTTAACCTAACCTAACATTCGTACTTGTATTGAAAAACGCTCTATTACACTGTTTCGTTCACAATTACGATATTTGCATAACCTCACAGTTTTTCACCAACTTATTGCAGTACAGAACGCTGTATCTCGCTAAATGACCTCGTTCTTTAAGGTTTCACGATGCTTGCATGCGCTTTAACGAGAATATCACATTATAGCAGTTTCGCACTTGTAACGGTACAACACGCAGTATCTGGCTTGTTCAAGCCGTTTTGTGTACTTTCACAACATTTCACCTATTGCAGTTTCGTACATGCAATAAAAAACACTATCTCGTTAGATGACGTCCTTTTTGGTGGTCTCACGACGCTACATAGCTTAAACTAACATAACTCAAGCTAACCTTCGCACTTCTATCGTTAGAAAACGTTTTACTCGCAACTTTACAATGTTTTCTACAAGATTTTGACGGTTTCATGCGCTTTCACATTAGATATCGTAGTTCCCGACTTGTAATGTTGAAAAACACTACATCTCACTAAGTGACATTGTTTAATGCGGTTTTACGACGGTTGATATCTCAACCTAACCTAACATTCGCACTTGTATCTAAATACGCTCAATGACACTGTTTCGTTCACAATTACGATATTTGCTTGACCTCACAGTTTCTCACAAACTTATTAAAGTACAGAGCGCTGTATCTCGCTAAATGACATCGTTCTTTAAGGTTTCACGATACTTGCATGCGCTTTAACGAGAATATCACAATAAAGCAGTTTCGCACTTGTAACGGCACAAGACGCAGTATCTGGCTAGTTCATGCCATTTTGTGTGCTTTCCCAATATTTCACCTATCGCAGTTTCGTACTCGCAATAAAACAACACTATCTCGTTAGATGACATCGTTTTTGGTGGCTTCGCGACGCTACCTAGCTCAAACTAACCGAACCTTCGCACTTCTATCGTTAGAAAACGTTTTATTCGCTACTTTACAATGTTTTCTACAAGATTACGACGGTTTCATGCGCTTTCACATTAGATATCGCAGTTCCCAACTTGTAAAGGTGAAAAACACTGCATCTCACTAAGTGACTTTGTTTAATGCGGTTTTACGACGGTTCATACCTTAACCTAACGTAACCTAACCTAACCTAACCCAACCTAACCTAACATAACCTAACCTAACCTAACCTAACCTAACCAAACCTAACCTAACGTAACCTAACCTAACCTAACCTAACCTAACGACGTTTGCAAGCGCTTTCACATTAGCTATCGCAGTTCCCGACTTGTAATGGTGAAAAACACTGCCTCTCACTAAGTGACATTGTTTAATGCGGTTTTACGACGGTTCGTATCTTAACCTAACCTAACATTCGTACTTGTATTGTAAAACGCTCTATTACACTGTTTCGTTCACAATTACGATATTTGCTTGACCTCACAGTTTCTCACCAACTTATTACAGTACAGAACGCTGTATCTCGCTAAATGACATCGTTCTTTTAGGTTTCACGATACTTGCATGCGCTTTACCGAGAATGTCACAACATAGCAGTTTCGCACTTGTAACGGTACAACACGCAGTATTTGGCTTGTTCATGCCGTTTTGTGTGCTTTCACAACATTTTACCTATCGCAGTTTCGTACTCGCAATAAAACAACACTATCTCGTTAGATGACGTTCTTTTTGGTGGTCTCACGACGCTACATAGCTTAAACTAACATAACTCAAGCTAACCTTCGCACTTCTATCGTTAGAAAACGTTTTACTCGCTACTTTACATTGCTTTCTACAACATTACGGCGGTTTCAAGCGCTTTCACATTAGATATCGCAGTTCCCAACTTGTAAAGGTGAAAAACACTGCATCTCACTAAGTGACATTGTTTAATGCGGTTTTACGACGGTTCATACCTTAACCTAACGTAACCTAACCTAACCTAACCCAACCTAACCTAACATAACCTAACCTAACCTAACCTAACCTAACCTAACCAAACCTAACCTAACGTAACCTAACCTAACCTAACCTAACCTAACCTAACGACGTTTGCAAGCGCTTTCACATTAGATATCGCAGTTCCCGACTTGTAATGGTGAAAAACACTGCATCTCACTAAGTGACATTGTTTAATGCGGTTTTACGACGGTTCATATCTTAACCTAACCTAACATTCGTACTTGTATTGAAAAACGCTCTATTACACTGTTTCGTTCACAATTACGATATTTGCATAACCTCACAGTTTTTCACCAACTTATTGCAGTACAGAACGCTGTATCTCGCTAAATGACATCGTTCTTTAAGGTTTCACGATGCTTGCATGCGCTTTAACGAGAATATCACATTATAGCAGTTTCGCACTTGTAACGGTACAACACGCAGTATCTGGCTTGTTCAAGCCGTTTTGTGTACTTTCACAACATTTCACCTATTGCAGTTTCGTACATGCAATAAAACAACACTATCTCGTTAGATGACGTCCTTTTTGGTGGTCTCACGACGCTACATAGCTTAAACTAACATAACTCAAGCTAACCTTCGCACTTCTATCGTTAGAAAACGTTTTACTCGCAACTTTACAATGTTTTCTACAAGATTTTGACGGTTTCATGCGCTTTCACATTAGATATCGTAGTTCCCGACTTGTAATGTTGAAAAACACTACATCTCACTAAGTGACATTGTTTAATGCGGTTTTACGACGGTTGATATCTCAACCTAACCTAACATTCGCACTTGTATCTAAATACGCTCAATTACACAGTTTCGTTCACAATTACGATATTTGCTTGACCTCACAGTTTCTCACAAACTTATTAAAGTACAGAGCGCTGTATCTCGCTAAATGACATCGTTCTTTAAGGTTTCACGATACTTGCATGCGCTTTAACGAGAATATCACAATAAAGCAGTTTCGCACTTGTAACGGCACAAGACGCAGTATCTGGCTAGTTCATGCCATTTTGTGTGCTTTCCCAATATTTCACCTATCGCAGTTTCGTACTCGCAATAAAACAACACTATCTCGTTAGATGACATCGTTTTTGGTGGCTTCGCGACGCTACCTAGCTCAAACTAACCGAACCTTCGCACTTCTATCGTTAGAAAACGTTTTATTCGCTACTTTACATTGTTTTCTACAAGATTACGACGGTTTCATGCGCTTTCACATTAGATATCGCAGTTCCCGACTTGTAATGGTGAAAAACACAGCATCTCACTAAGTGATATTGTTTAATGCGGTTTTAGCGCGGTTCATATCTTAACCTAACCTAACCTTACCTAACCCAACCTAACCTAACCTAACCAAACCTTACCTAACATCCCTAACCTAACCTAACCTAACCAAACCTAACCTAACCTAACCTAACCTAACCTAACCTAACCTAACGACGTTTGCAAGCGCTTGCACATTAGATATCGCAGTTCCCGACTTGTAATGGTGAAAAACACTGCATCTCACTAAGTGACATTGTTTAATGCGGTTTTACGACGGTTCATACCTTAACCTAACGTAACCTAACCTAACCTAACCTAACCTTACCTAACCTAACTTAACCTAACCTAACCAACCCAACCCAACCTAACCTAACCTAACCTAACCTAAACTAACCTAACCCAACCTAACCTAACCTAACCTAACCTAACCCAACCTAACCCAACCCAACCCAACCTAACCTAACCAAAGCTAACCTAACCTAACCTAACCAAACCTAACCTAACCTAACTTAACCTAACCTAACGTAACCTAACCTAACCTAACCTATTCTAACGTAACCTAACCTAACCTGACCTAACCTAACCTAACGTAACCTAACCTAACCTAACATAACCTAACGTAACCTAACCTAACCTAACGTAACCTAACCCAACCTAACCCAACCTAACCCAACCCAACCCAACCCAACAACACCCAACCCAACCTAACCTAACCTAACCTAACCTTACCTAACCTAACCAAATTATCCTTACCTAACCTAACCTAACCTAACGTAACCTAACCTAACCTAACCTAACGTAACCTAACCTAACCTAACCTAACCCAACCTAACCTAACCTAACCTAACCCAACTCAACCCAACCTAACCTAATCTAACCTAACCTAACCTAACCTAACCAAACCTAACCTAACCTAACCTAACCTAACATAACGACGGTTGCAAGCGCTTTCACATTAGATATCGCAGTTCCCCACTTTTTAATGGTGAAAAACACTGCATCTCACTAATTGACATTCTTTAATGCGGTTTTACGACGGTTCATATCTTAACCTAACCTAACATTCGCACTTGTATCTAAAAACGCTCTATTACACTGTTTTGTTCACAATTACGATATTTGCATAACCTCACAGTTTTTCACCAACTTATTGCAGTACAGAACGCTGTATCTCGCTAAATGACATTGTTCTTTAAGGTTTCACGATGCTTGCATGCGCTTTAACGAGAATATCACAATATAGCAGTTTCGCACTTGTAACGGTAGAACACGCAGTATTTGGCTTGTTCATGCCGTTTTGTGTGCTTTCACAACATTTCACCTATGGCAGTTTAATACTCGCTATAAAACAACACTATCTCGTTAGATGACGTCGTTTTTGGTAGTTTCACGACGCTACCTAGCTTAAACTAACCTAACCTAACCTAACCTTCGCACTTCTATCGTTAGAAAACGTTTTACTCGCAACTTTACAATGTTTTTTACAAGATTACGACGGTTTCATGCGCTTTCACATTAGATATCGTAGTTCCCGACTTGTAATGTTGAAAAACACTACATCTCACTAAGTGACAATGTTTAATGCGGTTTTACGACGGTTGATATATCAACCTAACCTAGCATTCGCACTTGTATCTAAAGACGCTCAATTACACTGTTTCGTTCACAATTACGATATTTGCTTGACCTCACAGTTTCTCACCAACTTAATACAGTACAGAACGCTGTATCTCGCTAAATGACATCGTTCTTTAAGGTTTCACGATACTTGCATGCGCTTTACCGAGAATATCACAATATAGCAGTTTCGCACTTGTAACGGTAGAACACGCAGTATTTGGCTTGTTCATGCCGTTTTGTGTGCTTTCACAACATTTCACCTATCGCAGTTTAATACTCGCAATAAAACAACACTATCTCGTTAGATGACGTCGTTTTTGGTGGTTTCACGACGCTACGTAGCTTAAACTAACATAACTCAACCTAACATAACCTTCGCACTTCTATCGTTAGAAAACGTTTTACTCGCTACTTTACATTGCTTTCTACAACATTACGACGGTTTCAAGCGCTTTCACATTAGATATCGCAGTTCCCAACTTGTAAAGGTGAAAAACACTGCATCTCACTAAGTGACTTTGTTTAATGCGGTTTTACGACGGTTCATACCTTAACCTAACGTAACCTAACCTAACCTAACCCAACCTAACCTAACATAACCTAACCTAACCTAACCTAACCTAACCAAACCTAACCTAACGTAACCTAACCTAACCTAACCTAACCTAACCTAACGACGTTTGCAAGCGCTTTCACATTAGCTATCGCAGTTCCCGACTTGTAATGGTGAAAAACACTGCATCTCACTAAGTGACATTGTTTAATGCGGTTTTACGACGGTTCGTATCTTAACCTAACCTAACATTCGTACTTGTATTGTAAAACGCTCTATTACACTGTTTCGTTCACAATTACGATATTTGCTTGACCTCACAGTTTCTCACCAACTTATTACAGTACAGAACGCTGTATCTCGCTAAATGACATCCTTCTTTTAGGTTTCACGATACTTGCATGCGCTTTACCGAGAATGTCACAACATAGCAGTTTCGCACTTGTAACGGTACAACACGCAGTATTTGGCTTGTTCATGCCGTTTTGTGTGCTTTCACAACATTTTACCTATCGCAGTTTCGTACTCGCAATAAAACAACACTATCTCGTTAGATGACGTTCTTTTTGGTGGTCTCACGACGCTACATAGCTTAAACTAACATAACTCAAGCTAACCTTCGCATTTCTATCGTTAGAAAACGTTTTACTCGCTACTTTACATTGCTTTCTACAACATTACGACGGTTTCAAGCGCTTTCACATTAGATATCGCAGTTCCCAACTTGTAAAGGTGAAAAACACTGCATCTCACTAAGTGACATTGTTTAATGCGGTTTTACGACGGTTCATACCTTAACCTAACGTAACCTAACCTAACCTAACCCAACCTAACCTAACATAACCTAACCTAACCTAACCTAACCTAACCTAACCAAACCTAACCTAACGTAACCTAACCTAACCTAACCTAACCTAACGACGTTTGCAAGCGCTTTCACATTAGATATCGCAGTTCCCGACTTGTAATGGTGAAAAACACTGCATCTCACTAAGTGACATTGTTTAATGCGGTTTTACGACGGTTCATATCTTAACCTAACCTAACATTCGTACTTGTATGGAAAAACGCTCTATTACACTGTTTCGTTCACAATTACGATATTTGCATAACCTCACAGTTTTTCACCAACTTATTGCAGTACAGAACGCTGTATCTCGCTAAATGACATCGTTCTTTAAGGTTTCACGATGCTTGCATGCGCTTTAACGAGAATATCACATTATAGCAGTTTCGCACTTGTAACGGTACAACACGCAGTATCTGGCTTGTTCAAGCCGTTTTGTGTACTTTCACAACATTTCACCTATTGCAGTTTCGTACATGCAATAAAACAACACTATCTCGTTAGATGACGTCCTTTTTGGTGGTCTCACGACGCTACATAGCTTAAACTAACATAACTCAAGCTAACCTTCGCACTTCTATCGTTAGAAAACGTTTTACTCGCAACTTTACAATGTTTTCTACAAGATTTTGACGGTTTCATGCGCTTTCACATTAGATATCGTAGTTCCCGACTTGTAATGTTGAAAAACACTACATCTCACTAAGTGACATTGTTTAATGCGGTTTTACGACGGTTGATATCTCAACCTAACCTAACATTCGCACTTGTATCTAAATATGCTCAATGACACTGTTTCGTTCACAATTACGATATTTGCTTGACCTCACAGTTTCTCACAAACTTATTAAAGTACAGAGCGCTGTATCTCGCTAAATGACATCGTTCTTTAAGGTTTCACGATACTTGCATGCGCTTTAACGAGAATATCACAATAAAGCAGTTTCGCACTTGTAACGGCACAAGACGCAGTATCTGGCTAGTTCATGCCATTTTGTGTGCTTTCCCAATATTTCACCTATCGCAGTTTCGTACTCGCAATAAAACAACACTATCTCGTTAGATGACATCGTTTTTGGTGGCTTCGCGACGCTACCTAGCTCAAACTAACCGAACCTTCGCACTTCTATCGTTAGAAAACGTTTTATTCGCTACTTTACAATGTTTTCTACAAGATTACGACGGTTTCATGCGCTTTCACATTAGATATCGCAGTTCCCAACTTGTAAAGGTGAAAAACACTGCATCTCACTAAGTGACTTTGTTTAATGCGGTTTTACGACGGTTCATACCTTAACCTAACGTAACCTAACCTAACCTAACCCAACCTAACCTAACATAACCTAACCTAACCTAACCTAACCTAACCTAACCTAACCTAACGTAACCTAACCTAACCTAACCTAACCTAACGACGTTTGCAAGCGCTTTCACATTAGCTATCGCAGTTCCCGACTTGTAATGGTGAAAAACACTGCCTCTCACTAAGTGACATTGTTTAATGCGGTTTTACGACGGTTCGTATCTTAACCTAACCTAACATTCGTACTTGTATTGTAAAACGCTCTATTACACTGTTTCGTTCACAATTACGATATTTGCTTGACCTCACAGTTTCTCACCAACTTATTACAGTACAGAACGCTGTATCTCGCTAAATGACATCGTTCTTTTAGGTTTCACGATACTTGCATGCGCTTTACCGAGAATGTCACAACATAGCAGTTTCGCACTTGTAACGGTACAACACGCAGTATTTGGCTTGTTCATGCCGTTTTGTGTGCTTTCACAACATTTTACCTATCGCAGTTTCGTACTCGCAATAAAACAACACTATCTCGTTAGATGACGTTCTTTTTGGTGGTCTCACGACGCTACATAGCTTAAACTAACATAACTCAAGCTAACCTTCGCACTTCTATCGTTAGAAAACGTTTTACTCGCAACTTTACAATGTTTTCTACAGGATTACGATGGTTTCATGCGCTTTCACATTAGATATCGTAGTTCCCGACTTGTAATGTTGAAAAACACTACATCTCACTAAGTGACATTGTTTAATGCGGTTTTACGACGGTTGATATCTCAACCTAACCTAACATTCGCACTTGTATACGCTCAATTACACTGTTTCGTTCACAATTACGATATTTGCTTGACCTAACAGTTTCTCACCAACTTATTACAGTACAGAACGCTGTATCTCGCTAAATGACATCGTTCTTTAAGGTTTCAAGATACTTGCATGCGCTTCAACGAGAATATCACAACATAGCAGTTTCGCACTTGTAACGGTACAACACGCAGTATTTGGCTTGTTCATGCCGTTTTGTGTGCTTTCACAACATTTCACCTATCGCAGTTTCGTACTCGCAATAAAACAACACTATCTCGTTAGATGACGTTGTTTTTGGTAGTTTCACGACGCTACCTAGCTTAAACTAACATAACTCAACCTAACATAACCTTCGCACTTCTATCGTTAGAAAACGTTTTACTCGCTACTTTACATTGCTTTCTACAACATTACGACGGTTTCAAGCGCTTTCCCATTAGATATCACAGTTCCCAACTTGTAAAGGTGAAAAACACTGCATCTCACTAAGTGACATTGTTTAATGCGGTTTTACGACGGTTCATACCTTAACCTAACGTAACCTAACCTAACCTAACCTAACGTAACCTAACCTAACCCAACCTAACCCAACCCAACCCAACCCAACAACACCCAACCCAACCTAACCTAACCTAACCTTACCTAACCTAACCAAATTATCCTTACCTAACCTAACCTAACCTAACCTAACGTAACCTAACCTAACCTAACGTAACCTAACCTAACCTAACCTAACCTAACCCAACCTAACCTAACCTAACCTAACCTAACCTAACCCAACTCAACCTAACCTAATCTAACCTAACCTAACCTAACCTAACCTAACCAAACCTAACCTAACCTAACCTAACCTAACGACGGTTGCAAGCGCTTTCACATTAAATATCGCAGTTCCCCACTTTTAATGGTGAAAAACACTGCATCTCAGTAATTGACATTGTTTAATGCGGTTTTACGACGGTTCATATCTTAACCTAACCTAACATTCGCACTTGTATCTAAAAACGCTCTATTACACTGTTTTGTTCACAATTACGATATTTGCATAACCTTACAGTTTTTCACCAACTTATTGCAGTACAGAACGCTGTATCTCGCTAAATGACATTGTTCTTTAAGGTTTCACGATGCTTGCATGCGCTTTAACGAGAATATCACAATATAGCTGTTTCGCACTTGTAACGGTAGAACACGCAGTATTTGGCTTGTTCATGCCGTTTTGTGTGCTTTCACAACATTTCACCTATGGCAGTTTAATACTCGCTATAAAACACTATCTCGTTAGATGACGTCGTTTTTGGTAGTTTCACGACGCTACCTAGCTTAAACTAACCTAATCTAACCTAACCTTCGCACTTCTATCGTTAGAAAACGTTTTACTCGCAACTTTACAATGTTTTTTACAAGATTACGACGGTTTCATGCGCTTTCACATTAGATATCGTAGTTCCCGACTTGTAATGTTGAAAAACACTACATCTCACTAAGTGACATTGTTTAATGCGGTTTTACGACGGTTGATATATCAACCTAACCTAACATTCGCACTTGTATCTAAAGACGCTCAATTACACTGTTTCGTTCACAATTACGATATTTGCTTGACCTCACAGTTTCTCACCAACTTAATACAGTACAGAACGCTGTATCTTGCTAAATGACATCGTTCTTTAAGGTTTCACGATACTTGCATGCGCTTTACCGAGAATATCAAAATATAGCAGTTTCGCACTTGTAACGGTAGAACACGCAGTATTTGGCTTGTTCATGCCGTTTTGTGTGCTTTCACAACATTTCACCTATCGCAGTTTAATACTCGCTATAAAACAACACTATCTTGTTAGATGACGTCGTTTTTGGTAGTTTCACGACGCTACCTAGCTTAAACTAACCTAACCTAACCTAACCTTCGCACTTCTATCGTTAGAAAACGTTTTACTCGCCACTTTACAATGTTTTCTACAAGATTACGACGGTTTCATGCGCTTTCACATTAGATATCGTAGTTCCCGACTTGTAATGTTGAAAAACACTACATCTCACTAAGTGACATTGTTTAATGCGGTTTTACGACGGTTGATATGTCAACCTAACCTAACATTCGCACTAGTATCTAAAGACGCTCAATTACACTGTTTCGTTCACAATTAGGATATTTGCATAACTTCACAGTTTCTCACCAACTTATTACAGTACAGAACGCTGTATCTCGCTAAATGACATCGTTCTTTAAGGTTTCACGATGCTTGCATGCGCTTCAACGAGAATATCACAACATAGCAGTTTCGCACTTGTAACGGTACAACACGCAGTATTTGGCTTGTTCATGCCGTTTTGTGTGCTTTCACAACATTTCACCTATCGCAGTTTCCTACTCGCAATAAAACAACACTATCTCGTTAGATGACGTTGTTTTTGGTAGTTTCACGACGCTACCTAGCTTAAACTAACATTACTCAACCTAACATAACCTTCGCACTTCTATCGTTAGAAAACGTTTTACTCGCTACTTTACATTGCTTTCTACAACATTACGACGGTTTCATGCGCTTTCACATTAGATATCACAGTTCCCAATTTGTAAAGGTGAAAAACACTGCATCTCACTAAGTGACATTGTTTAATGCGGTTTTACGACGGTTCATACCTTAACCTAACGTAACCTAACCTAACCTAACCTAACCTTACCTAACCTAACTTAACCTAACCTAACCAACCCAACCCAACCTAACCTAACCTAACCTAACCTAAACTAACCTAACCCAACCTAACCTAACCTAACCTAACCTAACCCAACCTAACCCAACCCAACCCAACCTAACCTAACCAAAGCTAACCTAACCTAACCTAACCAAACCTAACCTAACCTAACTTAACCTAACCTAACGTAACCTAACCTAACCTAACCTATTCTAACGTAACCTAACCTAACCTGACCTAACCTAACCTAACGTAACCTAACCTAACCTAACATAACCTAACGTAACCTAACCTAACCTAACGTAACCTAACCCAACCTAACCCAACCTAACCCAACCCAACCCAACCCAACAACACCCAACCCAACCTAACCTAACCTAACCTAACCTTACCTAACCTAACCAAATTATCCTTACCTAACCTAACCTAACCTAACGTAACCTAACCTAACCTAACCTAACGTAACCTAACCTAACCTAACCTAACCCAACCTAACCTAACCTAACCTAACCTAACTCAACCCAACCTAACCTAATCTAACCTAACCTAACCTAACCTAACCAAACCTAACCTAACCTAACCTAACCTAACATAACGACGGTTGCAAGCGCTTTCACATTAGATATCGCAGTTCCCCACTTTTTAATGGTGAAAAACACTGCATCTCACTAATTGACATTCTTTAATGCGGTTTTACGACGGTTCATACCTTAACCTAACCTAACATTCGCACTTGTATCTAAAAACGCTCTATTACACTGTTTTGTTCACAATTACGATATTTGCATAACCTCACAGTTTTTCACCAACTTATTGCAGTACAGAATGCTGTATCTCGCTAAATGACATTGTTCTTTAAGGTTTCACGATGCTTGCATGCGCTTTAACGAGAATATCACAATATAGCAGTTTCGCACTTGTAACGGTAGAACACGCAGTATTTGGCTTGTTCATGCCGTTTTGTGTGCTTTCACAACATTTCACCTATGGCAGTTTAATACTCGCTATAAAACAACACTATCTCGTTAGATGACGCCGTTTTTGGTAGTTTCACGACGCTACCTAGCTTAAACTAACCTAACCTAACCTAACCTTCGCACTTCTATCGTTAGAAAACGTTTTACTCGCAACTTTACAATGTTTTTTACAAGATTACGACGGTTTCATGCGCTTTCACATTAGATATCGTAGTTCCAGACTTGTAATGTTGAAAAACACTACATCTCACTAAGTGACAATGTTTAATGCGGTTTTACGACGGTTGATATATCAACCTAACCTAGCATTCGCACTTGTATCTAAAGACGCTCAATTACACTGTTTCGTTCACAATTACGATATTTGCTTGACCTCACAGTTTCTCACCAACTTAATACAGTACAGAACGCTGTATCTCGCTAAATGACATCGTTCTTTAAGGTTTCACGATACTTGCATGCGCTTTACCGAGAATATCACAATATAGCAGTTTCGCACTTGTAACGGTAGAACACGCAGTATTTGGCTTGTTCATGCCGTTTTGTGTGCTTTCACAACATTTCACCTATCGCAGTTTAATACTCGCAATAAAACAACACTATCTCGTTAGATGACGTCGTTTTGGTGGTTTCACGACGCTACGTAGCTTAAACTAACATAACTCAACCTAACATAACCTTCGCACTTCTATCGTTAGAAAACGTTTTACTCGCTACTTTACATTGCTTTCTACAACATTACGACGGTTTCAAGCGCTTTCACATTAGATATCGCAGTTCCCAACTTGTAAAGGTGAAAAACACTGCATCTCACTAAGTGACTTTGTTTAATGCGGTTTTACGACGGTTCATACCTTAACCTAACGTAACCTAACCTAACCTAACCCAACCTAACCTAACATAACCTAACCTAACCTAACCTAACCTAACCAAACCTAACCTAACGTAACCTAACCTAACCTAACCTAACCTAACCTAACCTAACGACGTTTGCAAGCGCTTTCACATTAGCTATCGCAGTTCCCGACTTGTAATGGTGAAAAACACTGCATCTCACTAAGTGACATTGTTTAATGCGGTTTTACGACGGTTCGTATCTTAACCTAACCTAACATTCGTACTTGTATTGTAAAACGCTCTATTACACTGTTTCGTTCACAATTACGATATTTGCTTGACCTCACAGTTTCTCACCAACTTATTACAGTACAGAACGCTGTATCTCGCTAAATGACATCCTTCTTTTAGGTTTCACGATACTTGCATGCGCTTTACCGAGAATGTCACAACATAGCAGTTTCGCACTTGTAACGGTACAACACGCAGTATTTGGCTTGTTCATGCCGTTTTGTGTGCTTTCACAACATTTTACCTATCGCAGTTTCGTACTCGCAATAAAACAACACTATCTCGTTAGATGACGTTCTTTTTGGTGGTCTCACGACGCTACATAGCTTAAACTAACATAACTCAAGCTAACCTTCGCACTTCTATCGTTAGAAAACGTTTTACTCGCTACTTTACATTGCTTTCTACAACATTACGACGGTTTCAAGCGCTTTCACATTAGATATCGCAGTTCCCAACTTGTAAAGGTGAAAAACACTGCATCTCACTAAGTGACATTGTTTAATGCGGTTTTACGACGGTTCATACCTTAACCTAACGTAACCTAACCTAACCTAACCCAACCTAACCTAACATAACCTAACCTAACCTAACCTAACCAAACCTAACCTAACGTAACCTAACCTAACCTAACCTAACCTAACGACGTTTGCAAGCGCTTTCACATTAGATATCGCAGTTCCCGACTTGTAATGGTGAAAAACACTGCATCTCACTAAGTGACATTGTTTAATGCGGTTTTACGACGGTTCATATCTTAACCTAACCTAACATTCGTACTTGTATTGAAAAACGCTCTATTACACTGTTTCGTTCACAATTACGATATTTGCATAACCTCACAGTTTTTCACCAACTTATTGCAGTACAGAACGCTGTATCTCGCTAAATGACATCGTTCTTTAAGGTTTCACGATGCTTGCATGCGCTTTAACGAGAATATCACATTATAGCAGTTTCGCACTTGTAACGGTACAACACGCAGTATCTGGCTTGTTCAAGCCGTTTTGTGTACTTTCACAACATTTCACCTATTGCAGTTTCGTACATGCAATAAAAAACACTATCTCGTTAGATGACGTCCTTTTTGGTGGTCTCACGACGCTACATAGCTTAAACTAACATAACTCAAGCTAACCTTCGCACTTCTATCGTTAGAAAACGTTTTACTCGCAACTTTACAATGTTTTCTACAAGATTTTGACGGTTTCATGCGCTTTCACATTAGATATCGTAGTTCCCGACTTGTAATGTTGAAAAACACTACATCTCACTAAGTGACATTGTTTAATGCGGTTTTACGACGGTTGATATCTCAACCTAACCTAACATTCGCACTTGTATCTAAATACGCTCAATGACACTGTTTCGTTCACAATTACGATATTTGCTTGACCTCACAGTTTCTCACAAACTTATTAAAGTACAGAGCGCTGTATCTCGCTAAATGACATCGTTCTTTAAGGTTTCACGATACTTGCATGCGCTTTAACGAGAATATCACAATAAAGCAGTTTCGCACTTGTAACGGCACAAGACGCAGTATCTGGCTAGTTCATGCCATTTTGTGTGCTTTCCCAATATTTCACCTATCGCAGTTTCGTACTCGCAATAAAACAACACTATCTCGTTAGATGACATCGTTTTTGGTGGCTTCGCGACGCTACCTAGCTCAAACTAACCGAACCTTCGCACTTCTATCGTTAGAAAACGTTTTATTCGCTACTTTACAATGTTTTCTACAAGATTACGACGGTTTCATGCGCTTTCACATTAGATATCGCAGTTCCCGACTTGTAATGGTGAAAAACACAGCATCTCACTAAGTGATATTGTTAAATGCGGTTTTAGCGCGGTTCATATCTTAACCTAACCTAACCTTACCTAACCCAACCTAACCTAACCTAACCAAACCTTACCTAACATCCCTAACCTAACCTAACCTAACCAAACCTAACCTAACCTAACCTAACCTAACCTAACCTAACGACGTTTGCAAGCGCTTGCACATTAGATATCGCAGTTCCCGACTTGTAATGGTGAAAAACACTGCATCTCACTAAGTGACATTGTTTAATGCGGTTTTACGACGGTTCATACCTTAACCTAACGTAACCTAACCTAACCTAACCTAACCTTACCTAACCTAACTTAACCTAACCTAACCAACCCAACCCAACCTAACCTAACCTAACCTAACCTAAACTAACCTAACCCAACCTAACCTAACCTAACCTAACCTAACCCAACCTAACCCAACCCAACCCAACCTAACCTAACCAAAGCTAACCTAACCTAACCTAACCAAACCTAACCTAACCTAACTTAACCTAACCTAACGTAACCTAACCTAACCTAACCTATTCTAACGTAACCTAACCTAACCTGACCTAACCTAACCTAACGTAACCTAACCTAACCTAACATAACCTAACGTAACCTAACCTAACCTAACGTAACCTAACCCAACCTAACCCAACCTAACCCAACCCAACCCAACCCAACAACACCCAACCCAACCTAACCTAACCTAACCTAACCTTACCTAACCTAACCAAATTATCCTTACCTAACCTAACCTAACCTAACGTAACCTAACCTAACCTAACCTAACGTAACCTAACCTAACCTAACCTAACCCAACCTAACCTAACCTAACCTAACCCAACTCAACCCAACCTAACCTAATCTAACCTAACCTAACCTAACCTAACCAAACCTAACCTAACCTAACCTAACCTAACATAACGACGGTTGCAAGCGCTTTCACATTAGATATCGCAGTTCCCCACTTTTTAATGGTGAAAAACACTGCATCTCACTAATTGACATTCTTTAATGCGGTTTTACGACGGTTCATATCTTAACCTAACCTAACATTCGCACTTGTATCTAAAAACGCTCTATTACACTGTTTTGTTCACAATTACGATATTTGCATAACCTCACAGTTTTTCACCAACTTATTGCAGTACAGAACGCTGTATCTCGCTAAATGACATTGTTCTTTAAGGTTTCACGATGCTTGCATGCGCTTTAACGAGAATATCACAATATAGCAGTTTCGCACTTGTAACGGTAGAACACGCAGTATTTGGCTTGTTCATGCCGTTTTGTGTGCTTTCACAACATTTCACCTATGGCAGTTTAATACTCGCTATAAAACAACACTATCTCGTTAGATGACGTCGTTTTTGGTAGTTTCACGACGCTACCTAGCTTAAACTAACCTAACCTAACCTAACCTTCGCACTTCTATCGTTAGAAAACGTTTTACTCGCAACTTTACAATGTTTTTTACAAGATTACGACGGTTTCATGCGCTTTCACATTAGATATCGTAGTTCCCGACTTGTAATGTTGAAAAACACTACATCTCACTAAGTGACAATGTTTAATGCGGTTTTACGACGGTTGATATATCAACCTAACCTAGCATTCGCACTTGTATCTAAAGACGCTCAATTACACTGTTTCGTTCACAATTACGATATTTGCTTGACCTCACAGTTTCTCACCAACTTAATACAGTACAGAACGCTGTATCTCGCTAAATGACATCGTTCTTTAAGGTTTCACGATACTTGCATGCGCTTTACCGAGAATATCACAATATAGCAGTTTCGCACTTGTAACGGTAGAACACGCAGTATTTGGCTTGTTCATGCCGTTTTGTGTGCTTTCACAACATTTCACCTATCGCAGTTTAATACTCGCAATAAAACAACACTATCTCGTTAGATGACGTCGTTTTTGGTGGTTTCACGACGCTACGTAGCTTAAACTAACATAACTCAACCTAACATAACCTTCGCACTTCTATCGTTAGAAAACGTTTTACTCGCTACTTTACATTGCTTTCTACAACATTACGACGGTTTCAAGCGCTTTCACATTAGATATCGCAGTTCCCAACTTGTAAAGGTGAAAAACACTGCATCTCACTAAGTGACTTTGTTTAATGCGGTTTTACGACGGTTCATACCTTAACCTAACGTAACCTAACCTAACCTAACCCAACCTAACCAAACATAACCTAACCTAACCTAACCTAACCTAACCAAACCTAACCTAACGTAACCTAACCTAACCTAACCTAACCTAACCTAACGACGTTTGCAAGCGCTTTCACATTAGCTATCGCAGTTCCCGACTTGTAATGGTGAAAAACACTGCATCTCACTAAGTGACATTGTTTAATGCGGTTTTACGACGGTTCGTATCTTAACCTAACCTAACATTCGTACTTGTATTGTAAAACGCTCTATTACACTGTTTCGTTCACAATTACGATATTTGCTTGACCTCACAGTTTCTCACCAACTTATTACAGTACAGAACGCTGTATCTCGCTAAATGACATCCTTCTTTTAGGTTTCACGATACTTGCATGCGCTTTACCGAGAATGTCACAACATAGCAGTTTCGCACTTGTAACGGTACAACACGCAGTATTTGGCTTGTTCATGCCGTTTTGTGTGCTTTCACAACATTTTACCTATCGCAGTTTCGTACTCGCAATAAAACAACACTATCTCGTTAGATGACGTTCTTTTTGGTGGTCTCACGACGCTACATAGCTTAAACTAACATAACTCAAGCTAACCTTCGCATTTCTATCGTTAGAAAACGTTTTACTCGCTACTTTACATTGCTTTCTACAACATTACGACGGTTTCAAGCGCTTTCACATTAGATATCGCAGTTCCCAACTTGTAAAGGTGAAAAACACTGCATCTCCCTAAGTGACATTGTTTAATGCGGTTTTACGACGGTTCATACCTTAACCTAACGTAACCTAACCTAACCTAACCCAACCTAACCTAACATAACCTAACCTAATCTAACCTAACCTAACCAAACCTAACCTAACGTAACCTAACCTAACCTAACCTAACCTAACGACGTTTGCAAGCGCTTTCACATTAGATATCGCAGTTCCCGACTTGTAATGGTGAAAAACACTGCATCTCACTAAGTGACATTGTTTAATGCGGTTTTACGACGGTTCATATCTTAACCTAACCTAACATTCGTACTTGTATTGAAAAACGCTCTATTACACTGTTTCGTTCACAATTACGATATTTGCATAACCTCACAGTTTTTCACCAACTTATTGCAGTACAGAACGCTGTATCTCGCTAAATGACATCGTTCTTTAAGGTTTCACGATGCTTGCATGCGCTTTAACGAGAATATCACATTATAGCAGTTTCGCACTTGTAACGGTACAACACGCAGTATCTGGCTTGTTCAAGCCGTTTTGTGTACTTTCACAACATTTCACCTATTGCAGTTTCGTACATGCAATAAAACAACACTATCTCGTTAGATGACGTCCTTTTTGGTGGTCTCACGACGCTACATAGCTTAAACTAACATAACTCAAGCTAACCTTCGCACTTCTATCGTTAGAAAACGTTTTACTCGCAACTTTACAATGTTTTCTACAAGATTTTGACGGTTTCATGCGCTTTCACATTAGATATCGTAGTTCCCGACTTGTAATGTTGAAAAACACTACATCTCACTAAGTGACATTGTTTAATGCGGTTTTACGACGGTTGATATCTCAACCTAACCTAACATTCGCACTTGTATCTAAATACGCTCAATGACACTGTTTCGTTCACAATTACGATATTTGCTTGACCTCACAGTTTCTCACAAACTTATTAAAGTACAGAGCGCTGTATCTCGCTAAATGACATCGTTCTTTAAGGTTTCACGATACTTGCATGCGCTTTAACGAGAATATCACAATAAAGCAGTTTCGCACTTGTAACGGCACAAGACGCAGTATCTGGCTAGTTCATGCTATTTTGTGTGCTTTCCCAATATTTCACCTATCGCAGTTTCGTACTCGCAATAAAACAACACTATCTCGTTAGATGACATCGTTTTTGGTGGCTTCGCGACGCTACCTAGCTCAAACTAACCGAACCTTCGCACTTCTATCGTTAGAAAACGTTTTATTCGCTACTTTACAATGTTTTCTACAAGATTACGACGGTTTCATGCGCTTTCACATTAGATATCGCAGTTCCCAACTTGTAAAGGTGAAAAACACTGCATCTCACTAAGTGACTTTGTTTAATGCGGTTTTACGACGGTTCATACCTTAACCTAACGTAACCTAACCTAACCTAACCCAACCTAACCTAACATAACCTAACCTAACCTAACCTAACCTAACCAAACCTAACCTAACGTAACCTAACCTAACCTAACCTAACCTAACGACGTTTGCAAGCGCTTTCACATTAGCTATCGCAGTTCCCGACTTGTAATGGTGAAAAACACTGCCTCTCACTAAGTGACATTGTTTAATGCGGTTTTACGACGGTTCGTATCTTAACCTAACCTAACATTCGTACTTGTATTGTAAAACGCTCTATTACACTGTTTCGTTCACAATTACGATATTTGCTTGACCTCACAGTTTCTCACCAACTTATTACAGTACAGAACGCTGTATCTCGCTAAATGACATCGTTCTTTTAGGTTTCACGATACTTGCATGCGCTTTACCGAGAATGTCACAACATAGCAGTTTCGCACTTGTAACGGTACAACACGCAGTATTTGGCTTGTTCATGCCGTTTTGTGTGCTTTCACAACATTTTACCTATCGCAGTTTCGTACTCGCAATAAAACAACACTATCTCGTTAGATGACGTTCTTTTTGGTGGTCTCACGACGCTACATAGCTTAAACTAACATAACTCAAGCTAACCTTCGCACTTCTATCGTTAGAAAACGTTTTACTCGCTACTTTACATTGCTTTCTACAACATTACGACGGTTTCAAGCGCTTTCACATTAGATATCGCAGTTCCCAACTTGTAAAGGTGAAAAACACTGCATCTCACTAAGTGACATTGTTTAATGCGGTTTTACGACGGTTCATACCTTAACCTAACGTAACCTAACCTAACCTAACCCAACCTAACCTAACATAACCTAACCTAACCTAACCTAACCTAACCAAACCTAACCTAACGTAACCTAACCTAACCTAACCTAACCTAACCTAACGACGTTTGCAAGCGCTTTCACATTAGATATCGCAGTTCCCGACTTGTAATGGTGAAAAACACTGCATCTCACTAAGTGACATTGTTTAATGCGGTTTTACGACGGTTCATATCTTAACCTAACCTAACATTCGTACTTGTATTGAAAAACGCTCTATTACACTGTTTCGTTCACAATTACGATATTTGCATAACCTCACAGTTTTTCACCAACTTATTGCAGTACAGAACGCTGTATCTCGCTAAATGACATCGTTCTTTAAGGTTTCACGATGCTTGCATGCGCTTTAACGAGAATATCACATTATAGCAGTTTCGCACTTGTAACGGTACAACACGCAGTATCTGGCTTGTTCAAGCCGTTTTGTGTACTTTCACAACATTTCACCTATTGCAGTTTCGTACATGCAATAAAACAACACTATCTCGTTAGATGACGTCCTTTTTGGTGGTCTCACGACGCTACATAGCTTAAACTAACATAACTCAAGCTAACCTTCGCACTTCTATCGTTAGAAAACGTTTTACTCGCAACTTTACAATGTTTTCTACAAGATTTTGACGGTTTCATGCGCTTTCACATTAGATATCGTAGTTCCCGACTTGTAATGTTGAAAAACACTACATCTCACTAAGTGACATTGTTTAATGCGGTTTTACGACGGTTCATATCTTAACCTAACCTAACCTTACCTAACCCAACCTAACCTAACCTAACCAAACCTTACCTAACATCCCTAACCTAACCTAGCCTAACCAAACCTAACCTAACCTAACCTAACCTAACCTAACCTAACCTAACGACGTTTGCAAGCGCTTGCACATTAGATATCGCAGTTCCCGACTTGTAATGGTGAAAAACACTGCATCTCACTAAGTGACATTGTTTAATGCGGTTTTACGACGGTTCATATCTTAACCTAACCTAACATTCGCACTTGCATTAAAAAACGTTCTATTACACTGTTTCGTTCACAATTAGGATATTTGCAAAACCTCACAGTTTTTCACCTACTTATTGCAGTACAGAACGCTGTATCTCGCTAAATGACATCGTTCTTTTAGGTTTCACGATACTTGCATGCGCTTTACCGAGAATGTCACAACATAGCAGTTTCGCACTTGTAACGGTACAACACGCAGTATTTGGCTTGTTCATGCCGTTTTGTGTGCTTTCACAACATTTTACCTATCGCAGTTTCGTACTCGCAATAAAACAACACTATCTCGTTAGATGACGTTCTTTTTGGTGGTCTCACGACGCTACATAGCTTAAACTAACATAACTCAAGCTAACCTTCGCACTTCTATCGTTAGAAAACGTTTTACTCGCAACTTTACAATGTTTTCTACAGGATTACGATGGTTTCATGCGCTTTCACATTAGATATCGTAGTTCCCGACTTGTAATGTTGAAAAACACTACATCTCACTAAGTGACATTGTTTAATGCGGTTTTACGACGGTTGATATCTCAACCTAACCTAACATTCGCACTTGTATACGCTCAATTACACTGTTTCGTTCACAATTACGATATTTGCTTGACCTAACAGTTTCTCACCAACTTATTACAGTACAGAACGCTGTATCTCGCTAAATGACATCGTTCTTTAAGGTTTCAAGATACTTGCATGCGCTTCAACGAGAATATCACAACATAGCAGTTTCGCACTTGTAACGGTACAACACGCAGTATTTGGCTTGTTCATGCCGTTTTGTGTGCTTTCACAACATTTCACCTATCGCAGTTTCGTACTCGCAATAAAACAACACTATCTCGTTAGATGACGTTGTTTTTGGTAGTTTCACGACGCTACCTAGCTTAAACTAACATAACTCAACCTAACATAACCTTCGCACTTCTATCGTTAGAAAACGTTTTACTCGCTACTTTACATTGCTTTCTACAACATTACGACGGTTTCAAGCGCTTTCCCATTAGATATCACAGTTCCCAACTTGTAAAGGTGAAAAACACTGCATCTCACTAAGTGACATTGTTTAATGCGGTTTTACGACGGTTCATACCTTAACCTAACGTAACCTAACCTAACCTAACCTAACCTTACCTAACCTAACCTAACCTAACCTAACCAACCCAACCCAACCTAACCTAACCTAACCTAACCTAAACTAACCTAACCCAACCTAACCTAACCTAACCTAACCTAACCTAACCCAACCTAACCCAACCCAACCCAACCTAACCTAACCAAAGCTAACCTAACCTAACCTAACCAAACCTAACCTAACCTAACTTAACCTAACCTAACGTAACCTAACCTAACCTAACCTATTCTAACGTAACCTAACCTAACCTGACCTAACCTAACCTAACGTAACCTAACCTAACCTAACCCAACCTAACCTAACATAACCTAACCCAACCTAACCAACCTAACCTAACCAAACCTAACCTAACGTAACCTAACCTAACCTAACCTAACCTAACCTAACCTAACGACGTTTGCAAGCGCTTTCACATTAGATATCGCAGTTCCCGACTTGTAATGGTGAAAAACACTGCATCTCACTAAGTGACATTGTTTAGTGCGGTTTTACGACGGTTCATATCTTAACCTAACCTAACATTCGTACTTGTATTGAAAAACGCTCTATTACACTGTTTCGTTCACAATTACAATATTTGCATAACCTCACAGTTTTTCACCAACTTATTGCAGTACAGAACGCTGTATCTCGCTAAATGACATTGTTCTTTAAGGTTTCACGATGCTTGCATGCGCTTTAACGAGAATATCACAATATAGCAGTTCCCACTTGTAACGGTAAAACACGCAGTATTTGGCTTGTTCATGCCGTTTTGTGTGCTTTCACAACATTTCACCTATCGCAGTTTAATACTCGCAATAAAACAACACTATCTCTTTAGATGACGTCGTTTTTCGTAGTTTCACGACGCTACCTAGCTTAAACTAACCTAACCTAACCTAACCTTCGCACTTCTATCGTTAGAAAACGTTTTACTCGCAACTTTACAATGTTTTCTACAAGATTACGACGGTTTCATGCGCTTTCACATTAGATATCGTAGTTCCCGACTTGTAATGTTGAAAAACACTACATCTCACTAAGTGACATTGTTTAATGCGGTTTTACGACGGTTGATATATCAACCTAACCTAGCATTCGCACTTGTATCTAAAGACGCTCAATTACACTGTTTCGTTCACAATTACGATATTTGCTTGACCTCACAGTTTCTCACCAACTTAATACAGTACAGAACGCTGTATCTCGCTAAATGACATCGTTCTTTAAGGTTTCACGATACTTGCATGCGCTTTACCGAGAATATCACAATATAGCAGTTTCGCACTTGTAACGGTAGAACACGCAGTATTTGGCTTGTTCATGCCGTTTTGTGTACTTTCACAACATTTCACCTATCGCAGTTTAATACTCGCAATAAAACAACACTATCTCGTTAGATGACGTCGTTTTTGGTGGTTTCACGACGCTACGTAGCTTAAACTAACATAACTCAACCTAACATAACCTTCGCACTTCTATCGTTAGAAAACGTTTTACTCGCTACTTTACATTGCTTTCTACAACATTACGACGGTTTCAAGCGCTTTCACATTAGATATCGCAGTTCCCAACTTGTAAAGGTGAAAAACACTGCATCTCACTAAGTGACTTTGTTTAATGCGGTTTTACGACGGTTCATACCTTAACCTAACGTAACCTAACCTAACCTAACCCAACCTAACCTAACATAACCTAACCTAACCTAACCTAACCTAACCAAACCTAACCTAACGTAACCTAACCTAACCTAACCTAACCTAACCTAACCTAACCTAACGACGTTTGCAAGCGCTTTCACATTAGATATCGCAGTTCCCGACTTGTAATGGTGAAAAACACTGCATCTCACTAAGTGACATTGTTTAATGCGGTTTTACGACGGTTCGTATCTTAACCTAACCTAACATTCGTACTTGTATTGTAAAACGCTCTATTACACTGTTTCGTTCACAATTACGATATTTGCTTGACCTCACAGTTTCTCACCAACTTATTACAGTACAGAACGCTGTATCTCGCTAAATGACATCGTTCTTTTAGGTTTCACGATACTTGCATGCGCTTTACCGAGAATGTCACAACATAGCAGTTTCGCACTTGTAACGGTACAACACGCAGTATTTGGCTTGTTCATGCCGTTTTGTGTGCTTTCACAACATTTTACCTATCGCAGTTTCGTACTCGCAATAAAACAACACTATCTCGTTAGATGACGTTCTTTTTGGTGGTCTCACGACGCTACATACCTTAAACTAACATAACTCAAGCTAACCTTCGCACTTCTATCGTTAGAAAACGTTTTACTCGCAACTTTACAATGTTTTCTACAAGATTACGATGGTTTCATGCGCTTTCACATTAGATATCGTAGTTCCCGACTTGTAATGTTGAAAAACACTACATCTCACTAAGTGACATTGTTTAATGCGGTTTTACGACGGTTGATATCTCAACCTAACCTAACATTCGCACTTGTATACGCTCAATTACACTGTTTCGTTCACAATTACGATATTTGCTTGACCTCACAGTTTCTCACCAACTTATTACAGTACAGAACGCTGTATCTCGCTAAATGACATCGTTCTTTAAGATTTCAAGATACTTGCATGCGCTTCAACGAGAATATCACAACATAGCAGTTTCGCACTTGTAACGGTACAACACGCAGTATTTGGCTTGTTCATGCCGTTTTGTGTGCTTTCACAACATTTCTCCTATCGCAGTTTCGTACTCGCAATAAAACAACACTATCTCGTTAGATGACGTTGTTTTTGGTAGTTTCACGACGCTACCTAGCTTAAACTAACATAACTCAACCTAACATCACCTTCGCACTTCAATCGTTAGAAAACGTTTTACTCGCTACTTTACATTGCTTTCTACAACATTACGACGGTTTCAAGCGCTTTCCCATTAGATATCACAGTTCCCAACTTGTAAAGGTGAAAAACACTGCATCTCACTAAGTGACATTGTTTAATGCGGTTTTACGACGGTTCATACCTTAACCTAACGTAACCTAACCTAACCTAACCTTACCTAACCTAACCTAACCTAACCTAACCAACCCAACCCAACCTAACCTAACCTAACCTAACCTAAACTAACCTAACCCAACCTAACCTAACCTAACCTAACCTAACCCAACCTAACCCAACCTAACCCAACCCAACCCAACCTAACCTAACCAAAGCTAACCTAACCTAACCTAACCAAACCTAACCTAACCTAACTTAACCTAACCTAACGTAACCTAACCTAACCTAACCTATTCTAACGTAACCTAACCTAACCTGACCTAACCTAACCTAACGTAACCTAACCTAACCTAACATAACCTAACGTAACCTAACCTAACCTAACGTAACCTAACCTAACCGAACCCAACCTAACCCAACCCAACCCAGCCCAACAACACCCAACCCAACCTAACCTAACCTAACCTTACCTAACCTAACCAAATTATCCTTACCTATCCTAACCTAACCTAACGTAACCTAACCTAACCTAACCTAACGTAACCTAACCTAACCTAACCTAACCTAACCCAACCTAACCTAACCTAACCTAACCTAACCCAACTCAACCCAACCTAACCTAATCTAACCTAACCTAACCTAACCTAACCTAACCAAACCTAACCTAACCTAACCTAACCTAACGACGGTTGCAAGCGCTTTCACATTAGATATCGCAGTTCCCCACTTTTAATGGTGAAAAACACTGCATCTCACTAATTGACATTGTTTAATGCGGTTTTACGACGGTTCATATCTTAACCTAACCTAACATTCGCACTTGTATCTAAAAACGCTCTATTACACTGTTTTGTTCACAATTACGATATTTGCATAACCTTACAGTTTTTCACCAACTTATTGCAGTACAGAACGCTGTATCTCGCTAAATGACATTGTTCTTTAAGGTTTCACGATGCTTGCATGCGCTTTAACGAGAATATCACAATATAGCAGTTTCGCACTTGTAACGGTAGAACACGCAGTATTTGGCTTGTTCATGCCGTTTTGTGTGCTTTCACAACATTTCACCTATCGCAGTTTAATACTCGCTATAAAACAACACTATCTCGTTAGATGACGTCGTTTTTGGTAGTTTCACGACGCTACCTAGCTTAAACTAACCTAACCTAACCTAACCTTCGCACTTCTATCGTTAGAAAACGTTTTACTCGCAACTTTACAATGTTTTCTACAAGATTACGACGGTTTCATGCGCTTTCACATTAGATATCGTAGTTCCCGACTTGTAATGTTGAAAAACACTACATCTCACTAAGTGACATTGTTTAATGCGGTTTTACGACGGTTGATATATCAACCTAACCTAACATTCGCACTTGTATCTAAAGACGCTCAATTACACTGTTTCGTTCACAATTACAATATTTGCTTGACCTCACAGTTTCTCACCAACTTATTACAGTACAGAACGCTGTATCTCGCTAAATGACATCGTTCTTTTAGGTTTCACGATACTTGCATGCGCTTTACCGAGAATATCACAATATAGCAGTTTCGCACTTGTCACGGTAGAACACGCAGTATTTGGCTTGTTCATGCCGTTTTGTGTGCTTTCACAACATTTCACCTATCGCAGTTTAATACTCGCAATAAAACAACACTATCTCGTTAGATGACGTCGTTTTTGGTGGTTTCACGACGCTACGTAGCTTAAACTAACATAACTCAACCTAACATAACCTTCGCACTTCTATCGTTAGAAAACGTTTTACTCGCTACTTTACATTGCTTTCTACAACATTACGACGGTTTCAAGCGCTTTCACATTAGATATCGCAGTTCCCAACTTGTAAAGGTGAAAAACACTGCATCTCACTAAGTGACATTGTTTAATGCGGTTTTACGACGGTTCATACCTTAACCTAACGTAACCTAACCTAACCTAACCCAACCTAACCTAACATAACCTAACCTAACCTAACCTAACCTAACCAAACCTAACCTAACGTAACCTAACCTAACCTAACCTAACCTAACGACGTTTGCAAGCGCTTTCACATTAGATATCGCAGTTCCCGACTTGTAATGGTGAAAAACACTGCATCTCACTAAGTGACATTGTTTAGTGCGGTTTCACGACGGTTCATATCTTAACCTAACCTAACATTCGTACTTGTATTGAAAAACGCTCTATTACACTGTTTCGTTCACAATTACGATATTTGCATAACCTCACAGTTTTTCACCAACTTATTGCAGTACAGAACGCTGTATCTCGCTAAATGACATCGTTCTTTAAGGTTTCACGATACTTGCATGCGCTTTACCGAGAATGTCAAAACATAGCAGTTTCGCACTTGTAACGGTACAACACGCAGTATTTGGCTTGTTCATGCCGTTTTGTGTGCTTTCACAACATTTTACCTATCGCAGTTTCGTACTCGCAATAAAACAACACTATCTCGTTAGATGACGTCGTTTTTGGTGGTTTCACGACGCTACCTAGCTTAAACTAACATAACCTAACATAACCTTCGCACTTCTATCGTTAGAAAACGTTTTACTCGCTACTTTACATTGCTTTCTACAACATTACGACGGTTTCAAGCGCTTTCACATTAGATATCGCAGTTCCCAACTTGTAAAGGTGAAAAACACTGCATCTCACTAAGTGACATTGTTTATTGCGGTTTTACGACGGTTCATACCTTAACCTAACGTAACCTAACCTAACCTAACCCAACCTAACCTAACATAACCTAACCTAACCTAACCTAACCTAACCTAACCTAACCAAACCTAACCTAACGTAACCTAACCTAACCTAACCTAACCTAACCTAACGACGTTTGCAAGCGCTTTCACATTAGATATCGCAGTTCCCGACTTGTAATGGTGAAAAACACTGCATCTCACTAAGTGACATTGTTTAGTGCGGTTTCACGACGGTTCATATCTTAACCTAACCTAACATTCGTACTTGTATTGAAAAACGCTCTATTACACTGTTTCGTTCACAATTACGATATTTGCATAACCTCACAGTTTTTCACCAACTTATTGCAGTACTAGAACGCTGTATCTCGCTAAATGACATTGTTCTTTAAGGTTTCACGATGCTTGCATGCGCTTTAACGAGAATATCACAATATAGCAGTTTCGCACTTGTAACGGTAGAACACGCAGTATTTGGCTTGTTCATGCCGTTTTGTGTGCTTTCACAACATTTCACCTATCGCAGTTTAATACTCGCAATAAAACAACACTATCTCTTTAGATGACGTCGTTTTTGGTAGTTTCACGACGCTACCTAGCCTAAACTAACCTAACCTAACCTAACCTTCGCACTTCTATCGTTAGAAAACGTTTTACTCGCAACTTTACAATGTTTTCTACAAGATTACGACGGTTTCATGCGCTTTCACATTAGATATCGTAGTTCCCGACTTGTAATGTTGAAAAACACTACATCTCACTAAGTGACATTGTTTAATGCGGTTTTACGACGGTTGATATCTCAACCTAACCTAACATTCGCACTTGTATCTAAATACGCTCAATTACACTGTTTCGTTCACAATTACGATATTTGCTTGACCTCACAGTTTCTCACCAACTTATTACAGTACAGAACGCTGTATCTCGCTAAATGACATCGTTCTTTAAGGTTTCACGATACTTACATGCGCTTTAACGAGAATATCACAATAAAGCAGTTTCGCACTTGTAACGGTACAACACGCAGTATTTGGCTTGTTCATGCCGTTTTGTATGCTTTCACAACATTTTACCTATCGCAGTTTCGTACTCGCAATAAAACAACACTATCTCGTTAGATGACGTCGTTTTTGGTGGTTTCACGACGCTACCTAGCTTAAACTAACATAACTCAACCTAACATAACCTTCGCACTTCTATCGTTAGAAAACGTTTTACTCGCTACTTTACATTGCTTTCTACAACATTACGACGGTTTCAAGCGCTCTCACATTAGATATCGCAGTTCCCAACTTGTAAAGATGAAAAACACTGCATCTCACTAAGTGACATTGTTTCATGCGGTTTTACGACGGTTCATACCTTAACCTAACGTAACCTAACCTAACCTAACCTAACCTTACCTAACCTAACCTAACCTAACCTTACCTAACACAACCTAACCTAACCTAACCTAACCAAACCTTACCTAGCATCCTTAACATAACCTAACCTAACCTAACCAAACCTAACCTAACCTAACCTAACGTAACCTAACCTAACCTAACCTAACCTAACCTAACGACGTTTGCAAGCGCTTTCATTTAGATATCGCAGTTCCCGACTTGTAATGGTGAAAAACACTGCATCTCACTAAGTGACATTGTTTAATGCGGTTTTACGACGGTTCATATCTTAACCTAACCTAACATTCGCACTTGCATTAAAAAACGCTCTATTACACTGTTTCGTTCACAATTAGGATATTTGCATAACCTCACAGTTTTTCACCAACTTATTGCAGTACAGAACGCTGTATCTCGCTAAATGACATCGTTCTTTAAGGTTTCACGATACTTGCATGCGCTTTAACGAGAATATCACAATAAAGCAGTTTCGCACTTGTAACGGCACAAGACGCAGTATCTGGCTAGTTCATGCCATTTTGTGTGCTTTCCCAATATTTCACCTATCGCAGTTTCGTACTCGCAATAAAACAACACTATCTCGTTAGATGACATCGTTTTTGGTGGCTTCGCGACGCTACCTAGCTCAAACTAACCGAACCTTCGCACTTCTATCGTTAGAAAACGTTTTACTCGCAACTTTACAATGTTTTCTACAAGATTACGACGGTTTCATGCGCTTTCACATTAGATATCGTAGTTCCCGACTTGTAATGTTGAAAAACACTACATCTCACTAAGTGACATTGTTTAATGCGGTTTTACGACGGTTGATATCTCAACCTAACCTAACATTCGCACTTGTATACGCTCAATTACACTGTTTCGTTCACAATTACGATATTTGCTTGACCTCACAGTTTCTCACCAACTTATTACAGTACAGAACGCTGTATCTCGCTAAATGACATCGTTCTTTAAGGTTTCAAGATACTTGCATGCGCTTCAACGAGAATATCACAACATAGCAGTTTCGCACTTGTAACGGTACAACACGCAGTATTTGGCTTGTTCATGCCGTTTTGTGTGCTTTCACAACATTTCTCCTATCGCAGTTTCGTACTCGCAATAAAACAACACTATCTCGTTAGATGACGTTGTTTTTGGTAGTTTCACGACGCTACCTAGCTTAAACTAACATAACTCAACCTAACATAACCTTCGCACTTCAATCGTTAGAAAACGTTTTACTCGCTACTTTACATTGCTTTCTACAACATTACGACGGTTTCAAGCGCTTTCCCATTAGATATCACAGTTCCCAACTTGTAAAGGTGAAAAACACTGCATCTCACTAAGTGACATTGTTTAATGCGGTTTTACGACGGTTCATACCTTAACCTAACGTAACCTAACCTAACCTAACCTAACCTTACCTAACCTAACCTAACCTAACCTAACCAACCCAACCCAACCTAACCTAACCTAACCTAACCTAAACTAACCAAACCCAACCTAACCTAACCTAACCTAACCTAACCCAACCTAACCCAACCCAACCCAACCTAACCTAACCAAAGCTAACCTAACCTAACCTAACCAAACCTAACCTAACCTAACTTAACCTAACCTAACGTAACCTAACCTAACCTAACCTATTCTAACGTAACCTAACCTAACCTGACCTAACCTAACCTAACGTAACCTAACCTAACCTAACATAACCTAACGTAACCTAACCTAACCTAACGTAACCTAACCTAACCGAACCCAACCTAACCCAACCCAACCCAACCCAACAACACCCAACCCAACCTAACCTAACCTAACCTTACCTAACCTAACCAAATTATCCTTACCTATCCTAACCTAACCTAACGTAACCTAACCTAACCTAACCTAACGTAACCTAACCTAACCTAACCTAACCTAACCCAACCTAACCTAACCTAACCTAACCTAACCCAACTCAACCCAACCTAACCTAATCTAACCTAACCTAACCTAACCTAACCTAACCAAACCTAACCTAACCTAACCTAACCTAACGACGGTTGCAAGCGCTTTCACATTAGATATCGCAGTTCCCCACTTTTAATGGTGAAAAACACTGCATCTCACTAATTGACATTGTTTAATGCGGTTTTACGACGGTTCATATCTTAACCTAACCTAACATTCGCACTTGTATCTAAAAACGCTCTATTACACTGTTTTGTTCACAATTACGATATTTGCATAACCTCACAGTTTTTCACCAACTTATTGCAGTACAGAACGCTGTATCTCGCTAAATGACATTGTTCTTTAAGGTTTCACGATGCTTGCATGCGCTTTAACGAGAATATCACAATATAGCAGTTTCGCACTTGTAACGGTAGAACACGCAGTATTTGGCTTGTTCATGCCGTTTTGTGTGCTTTCACAACATTTCACCTATCGCAGTTTAATACTCGCTATAAAACAACACTATCTCGTTAGATGACGTCGTTTTTGGTAGTTTCACGACGCTACCTAGCTTAAACTAACCTAACCTAACCTAACCTTCGCACTTCTATCGTTAGAAAACGTTTTACTCGCAACTTTACAATGTTTTCTACAAGATTACGACGGTTTCATGCGCTTTCACATTAGATATCGTAGTTCCCGACTTGTAATGTTGAAAAACACTACATCTCACTAAGTGACATTGTTTAATGCGGTTTTACGACGGTTGATATATCAACATAACCTAACATTCGCACTTGTATCTAAAGACGCTCAATTACACTGTTTCGTTCACAATTACAATATTTGCTTGACCTCACAGTTTCTCACCAACTTATTACAGTACAGAACGCTGTATCTCGCTAAATGACATCGTTCTTTTAGGTTTCACGATACTTGCATGCGCTTTACCGAGAATATCACAATATAGCAGTTTCGCACTTGTCACGGTAGAACACGCAGTATTTGGCTTGTTCATGCCGTTTTGTGTGCTTTCACAACATTTCACCTATCGCAGTTTAATACTCGCAATAAAACAACACTATCTCGTTAGATGACGTCGTTTTCGGTGGTTTCACGACGCTACGTAGCTTAAACTAACATAACTCAACCTAACATAACCTTCGCACTTCTATCGTCAGAAAACGTTTTACTCGCTACTTTACATTGCTTTCTACAACATTACGACGGTTTCAAGCGCTTTCACATTAGATATCGCAGTTCCCAACTTGTAAAGGTGAAAAACACTGCATCTCACTAAGTGACATTGTTTAATGCGGTTTTACGACGGTTCATACCTTAACCTAACGTAACCTAACCTAACCTAACCCAACCTAACCTAACATAACCTAACCTAACCTAACCTAACCTAACCTAACCAAACCTAACCTAACGTAACCTAACCTAACCTAACCTAACCTAACGACGTTTGCAAGCGCTTTCACATTAGATATCGCAGTTCCCGACTTGTAATGGTGAAAAACACTGCATCTCACTAAGTGACATTGTTTAATGCGGTTTTACGACGGTTCATATCTTAACCTAACCTAACATTCGTACTTGTATTGAAAAACGCTCTATTACACTGTTTCGTTCACAATTACGATATTTGCATAACCTCACAGTTTTTCACCAACTTATTGCAGTACAGAACGCTGTATCTCGCTAAATGACATCGTTCTTTAAGGTTTCACGATACTTGCATGCGCTTTACCGAGAATGTCAAAACATAGCAGTTTCGCACTTGTAACGGTACAACACGCAGTATTTGGCTTGTTCATGCCGTTTTGTGTGCTTTCACAACATTTTACCTATCGCAGTTTCGTACTCGCAATAAAACAACACTATCTCGTTAGATGACGTCGTTTTTGGTGGTTTCACGACGCTACCTAGCTTAAACTAACATAACCTAACATAACCTTCGCACTTCTATCGTTAGAAAACGTTTTACTCGCTACTTTACATTGCTTTCTACAACATTACGACGGTTTCAAGCGCTTTCACATTAGATATCGCAGTTCCCAACTTGTAAAGGTGAAAAACACTGCATCTCACTAAGTGACATTGTTTATTGCGGTTTTACGACGGTTCATACCTTAACCTAACGTAACCTAACCTAACCTAACCCAACCTAACCTAACATAACCTAACCTAACCTAACCTAACCTAACCTAACCAAACCTAACCTAACGTAACCTAACCTAACCTAACCAAACCTAACCTAACGTAACCTAACCTAACCTAACCTAACCTAACGACGTTTGCAAGCGCTTTCACATTAGATATCGCAGTTCCCGACTTGTAATGGTGAAAAACACTGCATCTCACTAAGTGACATTGTTTAGTGCGGTTTCACGACGGTTCATATCTTAACCTAACCTAACATTCGTACTTGTATTGAAAAACGCTCTATTACACTGTTTCGTTCACAATTACGATATTTGCATAACCTCACAGTTTTTCACCAACTTATTGCAGTACAGAACGCTGTATCTCGCTAAATGACATTGTTCTTTAAGGTTTCACGATGCTTGCATGCGCTTTAACGAGAATATCACAATATAGCAGTTTCGCACTTGTAACGGTAGAACACGCAGTATTTGGCTTGTTCATGCCGTTTTGTGTGCTTTCACAACATTTCACCTATCGCAGTTTAATACTCGCAATAAAACAACACTATCTCTTTAGATGACGTCGTTTTTGGTAGTTTCACGACGCTACCTAGCCTAAACTAACCTAACCTAACCTAACCTTCGCACTTCTATCGTTAGAAAACGTTTTACTCGCAACTTTACAATGTTTTCTACAAGATTACGACGGTTTCATGCGCTTTCACATTAGATATCGTAGTTCCCGACTTGTAATGTTGAAAAACACTACATCTCACTAAGTGACATTGTTTAATGCGGTTTTACGACGGTTGATATCAAACCTAACCTAACATTCGCACTTGTATCTAAATACGCTCAATTACACTGTTTCGTTCACAATTACGATATTTGCTTGACCTCACAGTTTCTCACCAACTTATTACAGTACAGAACGCTGTATCTCGCTAAATGACATCGTTCTTTAAGGTTTCACGATACTTACATGCGCTTTAACGAGAATATCACAATAAAGCAGTTTCGCACTTGTAACGGCACAAGACGCAGTATCTGGCTAGTTCATGCCATTTTGTGTGCTTTCCCAATATTTCACCTATCGCAGTTTCGTACTCGCAATAAAACAACACTATCTCGTTAGATGACATCGTTTTTGGTGGCTTCACGACGCTACCTAGCTCAAACTAACCGAACCTTCGCACTTCTATCGTTAGAAAACGTTTTATTCGCTACTTTACAATGTTTTCTACAAGATTACGACGGTTTCATGCGCTTTCACATTAGATATCGCAGTTCCCGACTTTTAATGGTGAAAAACACAGCATCTCACTAAGTGACATTGTTTAATGCGGTTTTACGACGGTTGATATGTCAACCTAACCTAACATTCGCACTTGTATCTAAAGACGCTCAATTACACTGTTTCGTTCACAATTACGATATTTGCTTGACCTCACAGTTTCTCACCAACTTATTACAGTACAGAACGCTGTATCTCGCTAAATGACATCGTTCTTTAAGGTTTCACGATACTTGCATGCGCTTTACCGAGAATGTCACAACATAGCAGTTTCGCACTTGTAACGGTACAACACGCAGTATTTGGCTTGTTCATGCCGTTTTGTATGCTTTCACAACATTTTACCTATCGCAGTTTCGTACTCGCAATAAAACAACACTATCTCGTTAGATGACGTCGTTTTTGGTGGTTTCACGACGCTACCTAGCTTAAACTAACATAACTCAACCTAACATAACCTTCGCACTTCTATCGTTAGAAAACGTTTTACTCGCTACTTTACATTGCCTCCTACAACATTACGACGGTTTCAAGCGCTCTCACATTAGATATCGCAGTTCCCAACTTGTAAAGATGAAAAACACTGCATCTCACTAAGTGACATTGTTTCATGCGGTTTTACGACGGTTCATACCTTAACCTAACGTAACCTAACCTAACCTAACCTAACCTTACCTAACCTAACCTAACCTAACCTTACCTAACACAACCTAACCTAACCTAACCTAACCAAACCTTACCTAACATCTCTAACATAACCTAACCTAACCTAACCAAACCTAACCTAACCTAACCTAACGTAACCTAACCTAACCTAACCTAACCTAACCTAACGACGTTTGCAAGCGCTTTCATTTAGATATCGCAGTTCCCGACTTGTAATGGTGAAAAACACTGCATCTCACTAAGTGACATTGTTTAATGCGGTTTTACGACGGTTCATATCTTAACCTAACCTAACATTCGCACTTGCATTAAAAAACGCTCTATTACACTGTTTCGTTCACAATTAGGATATTTGCATAACCTCACAGTTTTTCACCAACTTATTGCAGTACAGAACGCTGTATCTCGCTAAATGACATTGTTCTTTAAGGTTTCACGATGCTTGCATGCGCTTTAACGAGAATATCACAATATAGCAGTTTCGCACTTGTAACGGTAGAACACGCAGTATTTGGCTTGTTCATGCCGTTTTGTGTGCTTTCACAACATTTCACCTATCGCAGTTTAATACTCGCTATAAAACAACACTATCTCGTTAGATGACGTCGTTTTTGGTAGTTTCACGACGCTACCTAGCTTAAACTAACCTAACCTAACCTAACCTTCGCACTTCTATCGTTAGAAAACGTTTTACTCGCAACTTTACAATGTTTTCTACAAGATTACGATGGTTTCATGCGCTTTCACATTAGATATCGTAGTTCCCGACTTGTAATGTTGAAAAACACTACATCTCACTAAGTGACATTGTTTAATGCGGTTTTACGACGGTTGATATGTCAACCTAACCTAACATTCGCACTTGTATCTAAAGACGCTCAATTACACTGTTTCGTTCACAATTACGATATTTGCTTGACCTCACAGTTTCTCACCAACTTATTACAGTACAGAACGCTGTATCTCGCTAAATGACATCGTTCTTTAAGGTTTCACGATACTTGCATGCGCTTTACCGAGAATGTCAAAACATAGCAGTTTCGCACTTGTAACGGTACAACACGCAGTATTTGGCTTGTTCATGCCGTTTTGTGTGCTTTCACAACATTTTACCTATCGCAGTTTCGTACTCGCAATAAAACAACACTATCTCGTTAGATGACGTCGTTTTTGGTGGTTTCACGACGCTAACTAGCTTAAACTAACATGACCTAACATAACCTTCGCACTTCTATCGTTAGAAAACGTTTTACTCGCTACTTTACATTGCTTTCTACAACATTACGACGGTTTCAAGCGCTTTCACATTAGATATCGCAGTTCCCAACTTGTAAAGGTGAAAAACACTGCATCTCACTAAGTGACATTGTTTATTGCGGTTTTACGACGGTTCATACCTTAACCTAACGTAACCTAACCTAACCTAACCAAACCTAACCTAACATAACCTAACCTAACCTAACCTAACCTAACCTAACGACGTTTGCAAGCGCTTTCACATTAGATATCGCAGTTCCCGACTTGTAATGGTGAAAAACACTGCATCTCACTAAGTGACATTGTTTAGTGCGGTTTTACGACGGTTCATATCTTAACCTAACCTAACATTCGTACTTGTATTGAAAAACGCTCTATTACACTGTTTCGTTCACAATTACGATATTTGCATAACCTCACAGTTTTTCACCAACTTATTGCAGTACAGAACGCTGTATCTCGCTAAATGACATTGTTCTTTAAGGTTTCACGATGCTTGCATGCGCTTTAACGAGAATATCACAATATAGCAGTTTCGCACTTGTAACGGTAGAACACGCAGTATTTGGCTTGTTCATGCCGTTTTGTGTGCTTTCACAACATTTCACCTATCGCAGTTTAATACTCGCAATAAAACAACACTATCTCTTTAGATGACGTCGTTTTTGGTAGTTTCACGACGCTACCTAGCCTAAACTAACCTAACCTAACCTAACCTTCGCACTTCTATCGTTAGAAAACGTTTTACTCGCAACTTTACAATGTTTTCTACAAGATTACCATGGTTTCATGCGCTTTCACATTAGATATCGTAGTTCCCGACTTGTAATGTTGAAAAACACTTTATCTCACTAAGTGACTTTGTTTAATGCGGTTTTACGATGGTTGATATGTCAACCTAACCTAACATTCGCACTTGTATCTAAAGACGCTCAATTACACTGTTTCGTTCACAATTACGATATTTGCTTGACCTCACAGTTTCTCACCAACTTATTACAGTACAGAACGCTGTATCTCGCTAAATGACATCGTTCTTTAAGGTTTCACGATACTTGCATGCGCTTTACCGAGAATGTCACAACATAGCAGTTTCGCACTTGTAACGGTACAACACGCAGTATTTGGCTTGTTCATGCCGTTTTGTGTGCTTTCACAACATTTTACCTATCGCAGTTTCGTACTCGCAATAAAACAACACTATCTCGTTAGATGACGTCGTTTTTGGTGGTTTCACGACGCTACCTAGCTTAAACTAACATAACTCAACCTAACATAACCTTCGCACTTCTATCGTGAGAAAACGTTTTACTCGCTACTTTACATTGCTTTCTACAACATTACGACGGTTTCAAGCGCTTTCACATTAGATATCGCAGTTCCCAACTTGTAAAGGTGAAAAACACTGCATCTCACTAAGTGACATTGTTTAATGCGGTTTTAGCGCGGTTCATATCTTAACCTAACCTAACCTAACCTAACCCAACCTAACCTAACATAACCTAACCTAACCTAACCTAACCAAACCTAACCTAACGTAACCTAACCTAACCTAACCTAACCTAACCTAACGACGTTTGCAAGCGCTTTCACATTAGATATCGCAGTTCCCGACTTGTAATGGTGAAAAACACTGCATCTCACTAAGTGACATTGTTTAATGCGGTTTTACGACGGTTCATATCTTAACCTAACCTAACATTCGTACTTGTATTGAAAAACGCTCTATTACACTGTTTCGTTCACAATTAGGATATTTGCATAACCTCACAGTTTTTCACCAACTTATTGCAGTACAGAACGCTGTATCTCGCTAAAGGACATCGTTCTTTAAGGTTTCACGATGCTTGCATGCGCTTTAACAAGAATATCACATTATAGCAGTTTCGCACTTGTAACGGTACAACACGCAGTATCTGGCTTGTTCAAGCCGTTTTGTGTACTTTCACAACATTTCACCTATTGCAGTTACGTACATGCAATAAAACAACACTATCTCGTTAGATGACGTCCTTTTTGGTGGTCTCACGACGCTACATAGCTTAAACTAACATAACTCAAGCTAACCTTCGCACTTCTATCGTTAGAAAACGTTTTACTCGCAACTTTACAATGTTTTCTACAAGATTACGACGGTTTCATGCGCTTTCACATTAGATATCGTAGTTCCCGACTTGTAATGTTGAAAAACACTACATCTCACTAAGTGACATTGTTTAATGCGGTTTTACGACGGTTGATATCTCAACCTAACCTAACATTCGTACTTGTATCTAAATACGCTCAATTACACTGTTTCGTTCACAATTACGATATTTGCTTGACCTCACAGTTTCTCACCAACTTATTACAGTACAGAACGCTGTATCTCGCTAAATGACATCGTTCTTTAAGGTTTCACGATGCTTGCATGCGCTTTAACAAGAATATCACAATATAGCAGTTTCGCACTTGTAACGGTACAACACGCAGTATCTGGCTTGTTCAAGCCGTTTTGTGTACTTTCACAACATTTCACCTATTGCAGTTACGTACATGCAATAAAACAACACTATCTCGTTAGATGACGTCCTTTTTGGTGGTCTCACGACGCTACATAGCTTAAACTAACATAACTCAAGCTAACCTTCGCACTTCTATCGTTAGAAAACGTTTTACTCGCAACTTTACGATGTTTTCTACAAGATTACGACGGTTTCATGCGCTTTCACATTAGATATCGTAGTTCCCGACTTGTAATGTTGAAAAACACTACATCTCACTAAGTGACATTGTTTAATGCGGTTTTACGACGGTTGATATGTCAACCTAACCTAACATTCGCACTTGTATCTAAAGACGCTCAATTACACTGTTTCGTTCCCAATTACGATATTTGCTTGACCTCACAGTTTCTCACCAACTTATTACAGTACAGAACGCTGTATCTCGCTAAATGACATCGTTCTTTAAGGTTTCACGATACTTGCATGCGCTTTACCGAGAATGTCAAAACATAGCAGTTTCGCACTTGTAACGGTACAACACGCAGTATTTGGCTTGTTCATGCCGTTTTGTGTGCTTTCACAACATTTTACCTATCGCAGTTTCGTACTCGCAATAAAACAACACTATCTCGTTAGATGACGTCGTTTTTGGTGGTTTCACGACGCTACCTAGCTTAAACTAACATAACCTAACATAACCTTCGCACTTCTATCGTTAGAAAACGTTTTACTCGCTACTTTACATTGCTTTCTACAACATTACGACGGTTTCAAGCGCTTTCACATTAGATATCGCAGTTCCCAACTTGTAAAGGTGAAAAACACTGCATCTCACTAAGTGACATTGTTTATTGCGGTTTTACGACGGTTCATACCTTAACCTAACGTAACCTAACCTAACCTAACCCAACCTAACCTAACATAACCTAACCTAACCTAACCAAACCTAACTAATGTAACCTAACCTAACCTAACCTAACCTAACCTAACGACGTTTGCAAGCGCTTTCACATAAGATATCGCAGTTCCCGACTTGTAATGGTGAAAAACACTGCATCTCACTGACATTGTTAAATGCGGTTTTACGACGGTTCATATCTTAACCTAACCTAACATTCGTACTTGTATTGAAAAACGCTCTATTACACTGTTTCGTTCACAATTACGATATTTGCATAACCTCACAGTTTTTCACCAACTTATTGCAGTAGAGAACGCTGTATCTCGCTAAATGACATTGTTCTTTAAGGTTTCACGATGCTTGCTTGCGCTTTAACGAGAGTATCACAATATAGCACTTTCGCACTTGTAACGGTAGAACACGCAGTATTTGGCTTGTTCATGCCGTTTTGTGTGCTTTCACATTTCACCTATCGCAGTTTAATACTCGCTATAAAACAACACTATCTCGTTAGATGACGCCGTTTTTGGTAGTTTCACGACGCTACCTAGCTTAAACTAACCTAACCTAACCTAACCTTCGCACTTCTATCGTTAGAAAACGTTTTACTCGCTACTTTACAATGTTTTCTACAAGATTACGACGGTTTCATGCGCTTTCACATTAGATATCGTAGTTCCCGACTTGTAATGTTGAAAAACACTACATCTCACTAAGTGACATTGTTTAATGCGGTTTTACGACGGTTGATATGTCAACCTAACCTAACATTCGCACTTGTATCTAAAGACGCTCATTTACACTGTTTCGTTCACAATTACGATATTTGCTTGACCTCACAGTTTCTCACCAACTTATTACAGTACAGAACGCTGTATCTCGCTAAATGACATCGTTCTTTAAGGTTTCACGATTCTTGCATGCGCTTTACCGAGAATGTCACAACATAGCAGTTTCGCACTTGTAACGGTACAACACGCAGTATTTGGCTTGTTCATGCCGTTTTGTGTGCTTTCACAACATTTTACCTATCGCAGTTTCGTACTCGCAATAAAAAACACTATCTCTTTAGATGACGTCGTTTTTGGTAGTTTCACGACGCTACCTAGCCTAAACTAACCTAACCTAACCTAACCTTCGCACTTCTATCGTTAGAAAACGTTTTACTCGCAACTTTACAATGTTCGCTACAAGATTACGACGGTTTCATGCGCTTTCACATTAGATATCGTAGTTCCCGACTTGTAATGTTGAAAAACACTACATCTCACTAAGTGACATTGTTTAATGCGGTTTTACGACGGTTGATATCTCAACCTAACCTAACATTCGCACTTGTATCTAAATACGCTCAATTACACTGTTTCGTTCACAATTACGATATTTGCTTGACCTCACAGTTTCTCACCAACTTATTACAGTACAGAACGCTGTATCTCGCTAAATGACATCGTTCTTTAAGGTTTCACGATACTTGCATGCGCTTTAACGAGAATATCACAATAAAGCAGTTTCGCACTTGTAACGGCACAAGACGCAGTATCTGGCTAGTTCATGCCATTTTGTGTGCTTTCCCAATATTTCACCTATCGCAGTTTCGTACTCGCAATAAAACAACACTATCTCGTTAGATGACATCGTTTTTGGTGGCTTCACGACGCTACCTAGCTCAAACTAACCGAACCTTCGCACTTCTATCGTTAGAAAACGTTTTATTCGCTACTTTACAATGTTTTCTACAAGATTACGACGGTTTCATGCGCTTTCACATTAGATATCGCAGTTCCCGACTTTTAATGGTGAAAAACACAGCATCTCACTAAGTGACATTGTTTAATTCGGTTTTACGACGGTTGATATGTCAACCTAACCTAACATTCGCACTTGTATCTAAAGTCGCTCAATTACACTGTTTCGTTCACAATTACGATATTTGCTTGACCTCACAGTTTCTCACCAACTTATTACAGTACAGAACGCTGTATCTCGCTAAATGACATCGTTCTTTAAGGTTTCACGATACTTGCATGCGCTTTACCGAGAATGTCACAACATAGCAGTTTCGCACTTGTAACGGTACAACACGCAGTATTTGGCTTGTTCATGCCGTTTTGTATGCTTTCACAACATTTTACCTATCGCAGTTTCGTACTCGCAATAAAACAACACTATCTCGTTAGATGACGTCGTTTTTGGTGGTTTCACGACGCTACCTAGCTTAAACTAACATAACTCAACCTAACATAACCTTCGCACTTCTATCGTTAGAAAACGTTTTACTCGCTACTTTACATTGCTTTCTACAACATTACGACGGTTTCAAGCGCTCTCACATTAGATATCGCAGTTCCCAACTTGTAAAGATGAAAAACACTGCATCTCACTAAGTGACATTGTTTAATGCGGTTTTACGACGGTTCATACCTTAACCTAACGTAACCTAACCTAACCTAACCTAACCTTACCTAACCTAACCTAACCTAACCTTACCTAACCCAACCTAACCTAACCTAACCTAACCAAACCTAACCTAACATAACCTAACCTAACCTAACCTAACCTAACCTAACCAAACCTAACCTAACGTAACCTAACCTAACCTAACCTAACCTAACGACGTTTGCAAGCGCTTTCACATTAGATATCGCAGTTCCCGACTTGTAATGGTGAAAAACACTGCATCTCACTAAGTGACATTGTTTAGTGCGGTTTTACGACGGTTCATATCTTAACCTAACCTAACATTCGTACTTGTATTGAAAAACGCTCTATTACACTGTTTCGTTCACAATTACGATATTTGCATAACCTCACAGTTTTTCACCAACTTATTGCAGTACAGAACGCTGTATCTCGCTAAATGACATTGTTCTTTAAGGTTTCACGATGCTTGCATGCGCTTTAACGAGAATATCACAATATAGCAGTTTCGCACTTGTAACGGTAGAACACGCAGTATTTGGCTTGTTCATGCCGTTTTGTGTGCTTTCACATTATTTCACCTATCGCAGTTTAATACTCGCTATAAAACAACACTATCTCGTTAGATGACGTCGTTTTTGGTAGTTTCACGACGCTACCTAGCTTAAACTAACCTAACCTAACCTAACCTTCGCACTTCTATCGTTAGAAAACGTTTTACTCGCAACTTTACAATGTTTTCTACAAGATTACGATGGTTTCATGCGCTTTCACATTAGATATCGTAGTTCCCGACTTGTAATGTTGAAAAACACTACATCTCACTAACTGACATTGTTTAATGCGGTTTTACGACGGTTGATATGTCAACCTAACCTAACATTCGCACTTGTATCTAAAGACGCTCAATTACACTGTTTCGTTCACAATTACGATATTTGCTTGACCTCACAGTTTCTCACCAACTTATTACAGTACAGAACGCTGTATCTCGCTAAATGACATCGTTCTTTAAGGTTTCACGATACTTGCATGCGCTTTACCGAGAATGTCAAAACATAGCAGTTTCGCACTTGTAACGGTACAACACGCAGTATTTGGCTTGTTCATGCCGTTTTGTGTGCTTTCACAACATTTTACCTATCGCAGTTTCGTACTCGCAATAAAACAACACTATCTCGTTAGATGACGTCGTTTTTGGTGGTTTCACGACGCTACCTAGCTTAAACTAACATAACTCAACCTAACATAACTTTCGCACTTCTATCGTGAGAAAACGTTTTACTCGCTACTTTACATTGCTTTCTACAACATTACGACGGTTTCAAGCGCTTTCACATTAGATATCGCAGTTCCCAACTTGTAAAGGTGAAAAACACTGCATCTCACTAAGTGACATTGTTTAATGCGGTTTTAGCGCGGTTCATATCTTAACCTAACCTAACCTAACCTAACCCAACCTAACCTAACATAACCTAACCTAACCTAACCTAACCAAACCTAACCTAACGTAACCTAACCTAACCTAACCTAACGACGTTTGCAAGCGCTTTCACATTAGATATCGCAGTTCCCGACTTGTAATGGTGAAAAACACTGCATCTCACTAAGTGACATTGTTTAATGCGGTTTTACGACGGTTCATATCTTAACCTAACCTAACATTCGTACTTGTATTGAAAAACGCTCTATTACACTGTTTCGTTCACAATTAGGATATTTGCATAACCTCACAGTTTTTCACCAACTTATTGCAGTACAGAACGCTGTATCTCGCTAAAGGACATCGTTCTTTAAGGTTTCACGATGCTTGCATGCGCTTTAACAAGAATATCACATTATAGCAGTTTCGCACTTGTAACGGTACAACACGCAGTATCTGGCTTGTTCAAGCGGTTATGTGTACTTTCACAACATTTCACCTATTGAGGTTACGTACATGCAATAAAACAACACTATCTCGTTAGATGACGTCCTTTTTGGTGGTCTCACGACGCTACATAGCTTAAACTAACATAACTCAAGCTAACCTTCGCACTTCTATCGTTAGAAAACGTTTTACTCGCAACTTTACAATGTTTTCTACAAGATTACGACGGTTTCATGCGCTTTCACATTAGATATCGTAGTTCCCGACTTGTAATGTTGAAAAACACTACATCTCACTAAGTGACATTGTTTAATGCGGTTTTACGACGGTTGATATCTCAACCTAACCTAACATTCGTACTTGTATCTAAATACGCTCAATTACACTGTTTCGTTCACAATTACGATATTTGCTTGACCTCACAGTTTCTCACCAACTTATTACAGTACAGAACGCTGTATCTCGCTAAATGACATCGTTCTTTAAGGTTTCACGATGCTTGCATGCGCTTTAACAAGAATATCACATTATAGCAGTTTCGCACTTGTAACGGTACAACACGCAGTATCTGGCTTGTTCAAGCCGTTTTGTGTACTTTCACAACATTTCACCTATTGCAGTTACGTACATGCAATAAAACAACACTATCTCGTTAGATGACGTCCTTTTTGGTGGTCTCACGACGCTACATAGCTTAAACTAACATAACTCAAGCTAACCTTCGCACTTCTATCGTTAGAAAACGTTTTACTCGCAACTTTACAATGTTTTCTACAAGATTACGACGGTTTCATGCGCTTTCACATTAGATATCGTAGTTCCCGACTTGTAATGTTGAAAAACACTACATCTCACTAAGTGACATTGTTTAATGCGGTTTTACGACGGTTGATATGTCAACCTAACCTAACATTCGCACTTGTATCTAAAGACGCTCAATTACACTGTTTCGTTCACAATTACGATATTTGCTTGACCTCACAGTTTCTCACCAACTTATTACAGTACAGAACGCTGTATCTCGATAAATGACATCGTACTTTAAGGTTTCACGATACTTGCATGCGCTTTACCGAGAATGTCAAAACATAGCAGTTTCGCACTTGTAACGGTACAACACGCAGTATTTGGCTTGTTCATGCCGTTTTGTGTGCTTTCACAACATTTTACCTATCGCAGTTTCGTACTCGCAATAAAACAACACTATCTCGTTAGATGACGTCGTTTTTGGTGGTTTCACGACACTACCTAGCTTAAACTAACATAACCTAACCTTCGCACTTCTATCGTTAGAAAACGTTTTACTCGCTACTTTACATTGCTTTCTACAACATTACGACGGTTTCAAGCGCTTTCACATTAGATATCGCAGTTCCCAACTTGTAAAGGTGAAAAACACTGCATCTCACTAAGTGACATTGTTTATTGCGGTTTTACGACGGTTCATACCTTAACCTAACGTAACCTAACCTAACCTAACCCAACCTAACCTAACATAACCTAACCTAACCTAACCAAACCTAACTAATGTAACCTAACCTAACCTAACCTAACCTAACCTAACGACGTTTGCAAGCGCTTTCACATTAGATATCGCAGTTCCCGACTTGTAATGGTGAAAAACACTGCATCTCACTGACATTGTTAAATGCGGTTTTACGACGGTTCATATCTTAACCTAACCTAACATTCGTACTTGTATTGAAAAACGCTCTATTACACTGTTTCGTTCACAATCAGGATATTTGCATAACCTCACAGTTTTTCACCAACTTATTGCAGTAGAGAACGCTGTATCTCGCTAAATGACATTGTTCTTTAAGGTTTCACGATGCTTGCTTGCGCTTTAACGAGAGTATCACAATATAGCACTTTCGCACTTGTAACGGTAGAACACGCAGTATTTGGCTTGTTCATGCCGTTTTGTGTGCTTTCACATTTCACCTATCGCAGTTTAATACTCGCTATAAAACAACACTATCTCGTTAGATGACGCCGTTTTTGGTAGTTTCACGACGCTACCTAGCTTAAACTAACCTAACCTAACCTAACCTTCGCACTTCTATCGTTAGAAAACGTTTTACTCGCTACTTTACAATGTTTTCTACAAGATTACGACGGTTTCATGCGCTTTCACATTAGATATCGTAGTTCCCGACTTGTAATGTTGAAAAACACTACATCTCACTAAGTGACATTGTTTAATGCGGTTTTACGACGGTTGATATGTCAACCTAACCTAACATTCGCACTTGTATCTAAAGACGCTCATTTACACTGTTTCGTTCACAATTACGATATTTGCTTGACCTCACAGTTTCTCACCAACTTATTACAGTACAGAACGCTGTATCTCGCTAAATGACATCGTTCTTTAAGGTTTCACGATTCTTGCATGCGCTTTACCGAGAATGTCACAACATAGCAGTTTCGCACTTGTAACGGTACAACACGCAGTATTTGGCTTGTTCATGCCGTTTTGTGTGCTTTCACAACATTTTACCTATCGCAGTTTCGTACTCGCAATAAAACAACACTATCTCGTTAGATGACGTCGTTTTTGGTGGTTTCACGACGCTACCTAGCTTAAACTAACATAACTCAACCTAACATAACCTTCGCACTTCTATCGTTAGAAAACGTTTTACTCGCTACTTTACATTGCTTTCTACAACATTACGACGGTTTCATGCGCTTTCACATTAGATATCGTAGTTCCCGACTTGTAATGTTGAAAAACACTACATCTCACTAAGTGACATTGTTTAATGCGGTTTTACGACGGTTGATATCTCAACCTAACCTAACATTCGAACTTGTATCTAAATACGCTCAATTACACTGTTTCGTTCACAATTACGATATTTGCTTGACCTCACAGTTTCTCACCAACTTATTACAGTACAGAACGCTGTATCTCGCTAAATGACATCGTTCTTCAAGGTTTCACGATACTTGCATGCGCTTTAACGAGAATATCACAATAAAGCAGTTTCGCACTTGTAACGGCACAAGACGCAGTATTTGGCTTGTTCATGCCGTTTTGTGTGTTTCACAACATTTCACCTATCGCAGTTTCGTACTCGCAATAAAACAACACTATCTCGTTAGATGACATCGCTTTTGGTGGTTTCACGACGCTACCTAGCTCAAACTAACCGAACCTTCGCACTTCTATCGTTAGAAAACGTTTTATTCGCTACTTTACAATGTTTTCTACAAGATTACGACGGTTTCATGCGCTTTCACATTAGATATCGCAGTTCCCGACTTGTAATGGTGAAAAACACAGCATCTCACTAAGTGACATTGTTTAATGCGGTTTTAGCGCGGTTCATATCTTAACCTAACCTAACCTTACCTAACCCAACCTAACCTAACCTAACCTAACCAAACCTTACCTAACATAACCTAACCTAACCTAACCTAACCTAACCTAACCAAACCTAACCTGACCTAACCTAACGTAACCTAACCTAACCTAACCTAACCAAACCTAACCTAACCTAACGACGGTTGCAAGCGCTTTCACATTAAATATCGCAGTTCCCCACTTTTAATGGTGAAAAACACTGCATCTCAGTAATTGACATTGTTTAATGCGGTTTTACGACGGTTCATATCTTAACCTAACCTAACATTCGCACTTGTATCTAAAAACGCTCTATTACACTGTTTTGTTCACAATTACGATATTTGCATAACCTTACAGTTTTTCACCAACTTATTGCAGTACAGAACGCTGTATCTCGCTAAATGACATTGTTCTTTAAGGTTTCACGATGCTTGCATGCGCTTTAACGAGAATATCACAATATAGCTGTTTCGCACTTGTAACGGTAGAACACGCACTATTTGGCTTGTTCATGCCGTTTTGTGTGCTTTCACAACATTTCACCTATGGCAGTTTAATACTCGCTATAAAACAACACTATCTCGTTAGATGACGTCGTTTTTGGTAGTTTCACGACGCTACCTAGCTTAAACTAACCTAATCTAACCTAACCTTCGAACTTCTATCGTTAGAAAACGTTTTACTCGCAACTTTACAATGTTTTTTACAAGATTACGACGGTTTCATGCGCTTTCACATTAGATATCGTAGTTCCCGACTTGTAATGTTGAAAAACACTACATCTCACTAAGTGACATTGTTTAATGCGGTTTTACGACGGTTGATATATCAACCTAACCTAACATTCGCACTTGTATCTAAAGACGCTCAATTACACTGTTTCGTTCACAATTACGATATTTGCTTGACCTCACAGTTTCTCACCAACTTAATACAGTACAGAACGCTGTATCTTGCTAAATGACATCGTTCTTTAAGGTTTCACGATACTTGCATGCGCTTTACCGAGAATATCAAAATATAGCAGTTTCGCACTTGTAACGGTAGAACACGCAGTATTTGGCTTGTTCATGCCGTTTTGTGTGCTTTCACAACATTTCACCTATCGCAGTTTAATACTCGCTATAAAACAACACTATCTTGTTAGATGACGTCGTTTTTGGTAGTTTCACGACGCTACCTAGCTTAAACTAACCTAACCTAACCTAACCTTCGCACTTCTATCGTTAGAAAACGTTTTACTCGCCACTTTACAATGTTTTCTACAAGATTACGACGGTTTCATGCGCTTTCACATTAGATATCGTAGTTCCCGACTTGTAATGTTGAAAAACACTACATCTCACTAAGTGACATTGTGTAATGCGGTTTTACGACGGTTGATATGTCAACCTAACCTAACATTCGCACTTGTATCTAAAGACGCTCAATTACACTGTTTCGTTCACAATTAGGATATTTGCATAACCTCACAGTTTCTCACCAACTTATTACAGTACAGAACGCTGTATCTCGCTAAAGGACATCGTTCTTTAAGGTTTCACGATGCTTGCATGCGCTTCAACGAGAATATCACAACATAGCAGTTTCGCACTTGTAACGGTACAACACGCAGTATTTGGCTTGTTCATGCCGTTTTGTGTGCTTTCACAACATTTCACCTATCGCAGTTTCCTACTCGCAATAAAACAACACTATCTCGTTAGATGACGTTGTTTTTGGTAGTTTCACGACGCTACCTAGCTTAAACTAACATAACTCAACCTAACATAACCTTCGCACTTCTATCGTTAGAAAACGTTTTACTCGCTACTTTACATTGCTTTCTACAACATTACGACGGTTTCAAGCGCTTTCACATTAGATATCACAGTTCCCAACTTGTAAAGGTGAAAAACACTGCATCTCACTAAGTGACATTGTTTATAGCGGTTTTACGACGGTTCATACCTTAACCTAACGTAACCTAACCTAACCTAACCTAACCTTACCTAACCTAACTTAACCTAACCTAACCAACCCAACCCAACCTAACCTAACCTAACCTAACCTAAACTAACCTAACCCAACCTAACCTAACCTAACCTAACCTAACCCAACCTAACCCAACCCAACCCAACCTAACCTAACCAAAGCTAACCTAACCTAACCTAACCAAACCTAACCTAACCTAACTTAACCTAACCTAACGTAACCTAACCTAACCTAACCTATTCTAACGTAACCTAACCTAACCTGACCTAACCTAACCTAACGTAACCTAACCTAACCTAACATAACCTAACGTAACCTAACCTAACCTAACGTAACCTAACCCAACCTAACCCAACCTAACCCAACCCAACCCAACCCAACAACACCCAACCCAACCTAACCTAACCTAACCTAACCTTACCTAACCTAACCAAATTATCCTTACCTAACCTAACCTAACCTAACGTAACCTAACCTAACCTAACCTAACGTAGCCTAACCTAACCTAACCTAACCCAACCTAACCTAACCTAACCTAACCCAACTCAACCCAACCTAACCTAATCTAACCTAACCTAACCTAACCTAACCAAACCTAACCTAACCTAACCTAACCTAACATAACGACGGTTGCAAGCGCTTTCACATTAGATATCGCAGTTCCCCACTTTTTAATGGTGAAAAACACTGCATCTCACTAATTGACATTCTTTAATGCGGTTTTACGACGGTTCATATCTTAACCTAACCTAACATTCGCACTTGTATCTAAAAACGCTCTATTACACTGTTTTGTTCACAATTACGATATTTGCATAACCTCACAGTTTTTCACCAACTTATTGCAGTACAGAACGCTGTATCTCGCTAAATGACATTGTTCTTTAAGGTTTCACGATGCTTGCATGCGCTTTAACGAGAATATCACAATATAGCAGTTTCGCACTTGTAACGGTAGAACACGCAGTATTTGGCTTGTTCATGCCGTTTTGTGTGCTTTCACAACATTTCACCTATGGCAGTTTAATACTCGCTATAAAACAACACTATCTCGTTAGATGACGTCGTTTTTGGTAGTTTCACGACGCTACCTAGCTTAAACTAACCTAACCTAACCTAACCTTCGCACTTCTATCGTTAGAAAACGTTTTACTCGCAACTTTACAATGTTTTTTACAAGATTACGACGGTTTCATGCGCTTTCACATTAGATATCGTAGTTCCCCACTTGTAATGTTGAAAAACACTACATCTCACTAAGTGACAATGTTTAATGCGGTTTTACGACGGTTGATATATCAACCTAACCTAGCATTCGCACTTGTATCTAAAGACGCTCAATTACACTGTTTCGTTCACAATTACGATATTTGCTTGACCTCACAGTTTCTCACCAACTTAATACAGTACAGAACGCTGTATCTCGCTAAATGACATCGTTCTTTAAGGTTTCACGATACTTGCATGCGCTTTACCGAGAATATCACAATATAGCAGTTTCGCACTTGTAACGGTAGAACACGCAGTATTTGGCTTGTTCATGCCGTTTTGTGTGCTTTCACAACATTTCACCTATCGCAGTTTAATACTCGCAATAAAACAACACTATCTCGTTAGATGACGTCGTTTTTGGTGGTTTCACGACGCTACGTAGCTTAAACTAACATAACTCAACCTAACATAACCTTCGCACTTCTATCGTTAGAAAACGTTTTACTCGCTACTTTACATTGCTTTCTACAACATTACGACGGTTTCAAGCTCTTTCACATTAGATATCGCAGTTCCCAACTTGTAAAGGTGAAAAACACTGCATCTCACTAAGTGACTTTGTTTAATGCGGTTTTACGACGGTTCATACCTTAACCTAACGTAACCTAACCTAACCTAACCCAACCTAACCTAACATAACCTAACCTAACCTAACCTAACCTAACCAAACCTAACCTAACGTAACCTAACCTAACCTAACCTAACCTAACCTAACGACGTTTGCAAGCGCTTTCACATTAGCTATCGCAGTTCCCGACTTGTAATGGTGAAAAACACTGCATCTCACTAAGTGACATTGTTTAATGCGGTTTTACGACGGTTCGTATCTTAACCTAACCTAACATTCGTACTTGTATTGTAAAACGCTCTATTACACTGTTTCGTTCACAATTACGATATTTGCTTGACCTCACAGTTTCTCACCAACTTATTACAGTACAGAACGCTGTATCTCGCTAAATGACATCGTTCTTTTAGGTTTCACGATACTTGCATGCGCTTTACCGAGAATGTCACAACATAGCAGTTTCGCACTTGTAACGGTACAACACGCAGTATTTGGCTTGTTCATGCCGTTTTGTGTGCTTTCACAACATTTTACCTATCGCAGTTTCGTACTCGCAATAAAACAACACTATCTCGTTAGATGACGTTCTTTTTGGTGGTCTCACGACGCTACATAGCTTAAACTAACATAACTCAAGCTAACCTTCGCACTTCTATCGTTAGAAAACGTTTTACTCGCTACTTTACATTGCTTTCTACAACATTACGACGGTTTCAAGCGCTTTCACATTAGATATCGCAGTTCCCAACTTGTAAAGGTGAAAAACTTTGCATCTCACTAAGTGACATTGTTTAATGCGGTTTTACGACGGTTCATACCTTAAACTAACGTAACCTAACCTAACCTAACCCAACCTAACCTAACATAACCTAACCTAACCTAACCTAACCTAACCAAACCTAACCTAACGTAACCTAACCTAACCTAACCTAACCTAACGACGTTTGCAAGCGCTTTCACATTAGATATCGCAGTTCCCGACTTGTAATGGTGAAAAACACTGCATCTCACTAAGTGACAATGTTTAATGCGGTTTTACGACGGTTCATATCTTAACCTAACCTAACATTCGTACTTGTATTGAAAAACGCTCTATTACACTGTTTCGTTCACAATTACGATATTTGCATAACCTCACAGTTTTTCACCAACTTATTGCAGTACAGAACGCTGTATCTCGCTAAATGACATCGTTCTTTAAGGTTTCACGATGCTTGCATGCGCTTTAACGAGAATATCACATTATAGCAGTTTCGCACTTGTAACGGTACAACACGCAGTATCTGGCTTGTTCAAGCCGTTTTGTGTACTTTCACAACATTTCACCTATTGCAGTTTCGTACATGCAATAAAACAACACTATCTCGTTAGATGACGTCCTTTTTGGTGGTCTCACGACGCTACATAGCTTAAACTAACATAACTCAAGCTAACCTTCGCACTTCTATCGTTAGAAAACGTTTTACTCGCAACTTTACAATGTTTTCTACAAGATTTTGACGGTTTCATGCGCTTTCACATTAGATATCGTAGTTCCCGACTTGTAATGTTGAAAAACACTACATCTCACTAAGTGACATTGTTTAATGCGGTTTTACGACGGTTGATATCTCAACCTAACCTAACATTCGCACTTGTATCTAAATACGCTCAATTACACTGTTTCGTTCACAATTACGATATTTGCTTGACCTCACAGTTTCTCACAAACTTATTAAAGTACAGAGCGCTGTATCTCGCTAAATGACATCGTTCTTTAAGGTTTCACGATACTTGCATGCGCTTTAACGAGAATATCACAATAAAGCAGTTTCGCACTTGTAACGGCACAAGACGCAGTATCTGGCTAGTTCATGCCATTTTGTGTGCTTTCCCAATATTTCACCTATCGCAGTTTCGTACTCGCAATAAAACAACACTATCTCGTTAGATGACATCGTTTTTGGTGGCTTCGCGACGCTACCTAGCTCAAACTAACCGAACCTTCGCACTTCTATCGTTAGAAAACGTTTTATTCGCTACTTTACAATGTTTTCTACAAGATTACGACGGTTTCATGCGCTTTCACATTAGATATCGCAGTTCCCGACTTGTAATGGTGAAAAACACAGCATCTCACTAAGTGATATTGTTTAATGCGGTTTTAGCGCGGTTCATATCTTAACCTAACCTAACCTTACCTAACCCAACCTAACCTAACCTAACCAAACCTTACCTAACATCCCTAACCTAACCTAACCTAACCAAACCTAACCTAACCTAACCTAACCTAACCTAACCTAACCTAACGACGTTTGCAAGCGCTTGCACATTAGATATCGCAGTTCCCGACTTGTAATGGTGAAAAACACTGCATCTCACTAAGTGACATTGTTTAATGCGGTTTTACGACGGTTCATATCTTAACCTAACCTAACATTCGCACTTGCATTAAAAAACGCTCTATTACACTGTTTCGTTCACAATTAGGATATTTGCAAAACCTCACAGTTTTTCACCTACTTATTGCAGTACAGAACGCTGTATCTCGCTAAATGACATCGTTCTTTTAGGTTTCACGATACTTGCATGCGCTTTACCGAGAATGTCACAACATAGCAGTTTCGCACTTGTAACGGTACAACACGCAGTATTTGGCTTGTTCATGCCGTTTTGTGTGCTTTCACAACATTTTACCTATCGCAGTTTCGTACTCGCAATAAAACAACACTATCTCGTTAGATGACGTTCTTTTTGGTGGTCTCACGACGCTACATAGCTTAAACTAACATAACTCAAGCTAACCTTCGCACTTCTATCGTTAGAAAACGTTTTACTCGCAACTTTACAATGTTTTCTACAGGATTACGATGGTTTCATGCGCTTTCACATTAGATATCGTAGTTCCCGACTTGTAATGTTGAAAAACACTACATCTCACTAAGTGACATTGTTTAATGCGGTTTTACGACGGTTGATATCTCAACCTAACCTAACATTCGCACTTGTATACGCTCAATTACACTGTTTCGTTCACAATTACGATATTTGCTTGACCTCACAGTTTCTCACCAACTTATTACAGTACAGAACGCTGTATCTCGCTAAATGACATCGTTCTTTAAGGTTTCAAGATACTTGCATGCGCTTCAACGAGAATATCACAACATAGCAGTTTCGCACTTGTAACGGTACAACACGCAGTATTTGGCTTGTTCATGCCGTTTTGTGTGCTTTCACAACATTTCACCTATCGCAGTTTCGTACTCGCAATAAAACAACACTATCTCGTTAGATGACGTTGTTTTTGGTAGTTTCACGACGCTACCTAGCTTAAACTAACATAACTCAACCTAACATAACCTTCGCACTTCTATCGTTAGAAAACGTTTTACTCGCTACTTTACATTGCTTTCTACAACATTACGACGGTTTCAAGCGCTTTCCCATTAGATATCACAGTTCCCAACTTGTAAAGGTGAAAAACACTGCATCTCACTAAGTGACATTGTTTAATGCGGTTTTACGACGGTTCATACCTTAACCTAACGTAACCTAACCTAACCTAACCTAACCTTACCTAACCTAACCTAACCTAACCTAACCAACCCAACCCAACCTAACCTAACCTAACCTAACCTAAACTAACCTAACCCAACCTAACCTAACCTAACCTAACCTAACCTAACCTAACCCAACCTAACCCAACCCAACCCAACCTAACCTAACCAAAGCTAACCTAACCTAACCTAACCAAACCTAACCTAACCTAACTTAACCTAACCTAACGTAACCTAACCTAACCTAACCTATTCTAACGTAACCTAACCTAACCTGACCTAACCTAACCTAACGTAACCTAACCTAACCTAACCCAACCTAACCTAACATAACCTAACCCAACCTAACCAACCTAACCTAACCAAACCTAACCTAACGTAACCTAACCTAACCTAACCTAACCTAACCTAACGACGTTTGCAAGCGCTTTCACATTAGATATCGCAGTTCCCGACTTGTAATGGTGAAAAACACTGCATCTCACTAAGTGACATTGTTTAGTGCGGTTTTACGACGGTTCATATCTTAACCTAACCTAACATTCGTACTTGTATTGAAAAACGCTCTATTACACTGTTTCGTTCACAATTACAATATTTGCATAACCTCACAGTTTTTCACCAACTTATTGCAGTACAGAACGCTGTATCTCGCTAAATGACATTGTTCTTTAAGGTTTCACGATGCTTGCATGCGCTTTAACGAGAATATCACAATATAGCAGTTTCGCACTTGTAACGGTAGAACACGCAGTATTTGGCTTGTTCATGCCGTTTTGTGTGCTTTCACAACATTTCACCTATCGCAGTTTAATACTCGCAATAAAACAACACTATCTCTTTAGATGACGTCGTTTTTCGTAGTTTCACGACGCTACCTAGCTTAAACTAACCTAACCTAACCTAACCTTCGCACTTCTATTGTTAGAAAACGTTTTACTCGCAACTTTACAATGTTTTCTACAAGATTACGACGGTTTCATGCGCTTTCACATTAGATATCGTAGTTCCCGACTTGTAATGTTGAAAAACACTACATCTCACTAAGTGACATTGTTTAATGCGGTTTTACGACGGTTGATATATCAACCTAACCTAGCATTCGCACTTGTATCTAAAGACGCTCAATTACACTGTTTCGTTCACAATTACGATATTTGCTTGACCTCACAGTTTCTCACCAACTTAATACAGTACAGAACGCTGTATCTCGCTAAATGACATCGTTCTTTAAGGTTTCACGATACTTGCATGCGCTTTACCGAGAATATCACAATATAGCAGTTTCGCACTTGTAACGGTAGAACACGCAGTATTTGGCTTGTTCATGCCGTTTTGTGTGCTTTCACAACATTTCACCTATCGCAGTTTAATACTCGCAATAAAACAACACTATCTCGTTAGATGACGTCGTTTTTGGTGGTTTCACGACGCTACGTAGCTTAAACTAACATAACTCAACCTAACATAACCTTCGCACTTCTATCGTTAGAAAACGTTTTACTCGCTACTTTACATTGCTTTCTACAACATTACGACGGTTTCAAGCGCTTTCACATTAGATATCGCAGTTCCCAACTTGTAAAGGTGAAAAACACTGCATCTCACTAAGTGACTTTGTTTAATGCGGTTTTACGACGGTTCATACCTTAACCTAACGTAACCTAACCTAACCTAACCCAACCTAACCTAACATAACCTAACCTAACCTAACCTAACCTAACCAAACCTAACCTAACGTAACCTAACCTAACCTAACCTAACCTAACCTAACCTAACCCAACCTAACCCAACCCAACCCAACCTAACCTAACCAAAGCTAACCTAACCTAACCTAACCAAACCTAACCTAACCTAACTTAACCTAACCTAACGTAACCTAACCTAACCTAACCTATTCTAACGTAACCTAACCTAACCTGACCTAACCTAACCTAACGTAACCTAACCTAACCTAACATAACCTAACGTAACCTAACCTAACCTAACGTAACCTAACCCAACCTAACCCAACCTAACCCAACCCAACCCAACCCAACAACACCCAACCCAACCTAACCTAACCTAACCTAACCTTACCTAACCTAACCAAATTATCCTTACCTAACCTAACCTAACCTAACGTAACCTAACCTAACCTAACCTAACGTAGCCTAACCTAACCTAACCTAACCCAACCTAACCTAACCTAACCTAACCCAACTCAACCCAACCTAACCTAATCTAACCTAACCTAACCTAACCTAACCAAACCTAACCTAACCTAACCTAACCTAACATAACGACGGTTGCAAGCGCTTTCACATTAGATATCGCAGTTCCCCACTTTTTAATGGTGAAAAACACTGCATCTCACTAATTGACATTCTTTAATGCGGTTTTACGACGGTTCATATCTTAACCTAACCTAACATTCGCACTTGTATCTAAAAACGCTCTATTACACTGTTTTGTTCACAATTACGATATTTGCATAACCTCACAGTTTTTCACCAACTTATTGCAGTACAGAACGCTGTATCTCGCTAAATGACATTGTTCTTTAAGGTTTCACGATGCTTGCATGCGCTTTAACGAGAATATCACAATATAGCAGTTTCGCACTTGTAACGGTAGAACACGCAGTATTTGGCTTGTTCATGCCGTTTTGTGTGCTTTCACAACATTTCACCTATGGCAGTTTAATACTCGCTATAAAACAACACTATCTCGTTAGATGACGTCGTTTTTGGTAGTTTCACGACGCTACCTAGCTTAAACTAACCTAACCTAACCTAACCTTCGCACTTCTATCGTTAGAAAACGTTTTACTCGCAACTTTACAATGTTTTTTACAAGATTACGACGGTTTCATGCGCTTTCACATTAGATATCGTAGTTCCCGACTTGTAATGTTGAAAAACACTACATCTCACTAAGTGACAATGTTTAATGCGGTTTTACGACGGTTGATATATCAACCTAACCTAGCATTCGCACTTGTATCTAAAGACGCTCAATTACACTGTTTCGTTCACAATTACGATATTTGCTTGACCTCACAGTTTCTCACCAACTTAATACAGTACAGAACGCTGTATCTCGCTAAATGACATCGTTCTTTAAGGTTTCACGATACTTGCATGCGCTTTACCGAGAATATCACAATATAGCAGTTTCGCACTTGTAACGGTAGAACACGCAGTATTTGGCTTGTTCATGCCGTTTTGTGTGCTTTCACAACATTTCACCTATCGCAGTTTAATACTCGCAATAAAACAACACTATCTCGTTAGATGACGTCGTTTTTGGTGGTTTCACGACGCTACGTAGCTTAAACTAACATAACTCAACCTAACATAACCTTCGCACTTCTATCGTTAGAAAACGTTTTACTCGCTACTTTACATTGCTTTCTACAACATTACGACGGTTTCAAGCGCTTTCACATTAGATATCGCAGTTCCCAACTTGTAAAGGTGAAAAACACTGCATCTCACTAAGTGACTTTGTTTAATGCGGTTTTACGACGGTTCATACCTTAACCTAACGTAACCTAACCTAACCTAACCCAACCTAACCTAACATAACCTAACCTAACCTAACCTAACCTAACCAAACCTAACCTAACGTAACCTAACCTAACCTAACCTAACCTAACCTAACCTAACCTAACGACGTTTGCAAGCGCTTTCACATTAGATATCGCAGTTCCCGACTTGTAATGGTGAAAAACACTGCATCTCACTAAGTGACATTGTTTAATGCGGTTTTACGACGGTTCGTATCTTAACCTAACCTAACATTCGTACTTGCATTGTAAAACGCTCTATTACACTGTTTCGTTCACAATTACGATATTTGCTTGACCTCACAGTTTCTCACCAACTTATTACAGTACAGAACGCTGTATCTCGCTAAATGACATCGTTCTTTTAGGTTTCACGATACTTGCATGCGCTTTACCGAGAATGTCACAACATAGCAGTTTCGCACTTGTAACGGTACAACACGCAGTATTTGGCTTGTTCATGCCGTTTTGTGTGCTTTCACAACATTTTACCTATCGCAGTTTCGTACTCGCAATAAAACAACACTATCTCGTTAGATGACGTTCTTTTTGGTGGTCTCACGACGCTACATACCTTAAACTAACATAACTCAAGCTAACCTTCGCACTTCTATCGTTAGAAAACGTTTTACTCGCAACTTTACAATGTTTTCTACAAGATTACGATGGTTTCATGCGCTTTCACATTAGATATCGTAGTTCCCGACTTGTAATGTTGAAAAACACTACATCTCACTAAGTGACATTGTTTAATGCGGTTTTACGACGGTTGATATCTCAACCTAACCTAACATTCGCACTTGTATACGCTCAATTACACTGTTTCGTTCACAATTACGATATTTGCTTGACCTCACAGTTTCTCACCAACTTATTACAGTACAGAACGCTGTATCTCGCTAAATGACATCGTTCTTTAAGGTTTCAAGATACTTGCATGCGCTTCAACGAGAATATCACAACATAGCAGTTTCGCACTTGTAACGGTACAACACGCAGTATTTGGCTTGTTCATGCCGTTTTGTGTGCTTTCACAACATTTCTCCTATCGCAGTTTCGTACTCGCAATAAAACAACACTATCTCGTTAGATGACGTTGTTTTTGGTAGTTTCACGACGCTACCTAGCTTAAACTAACATAACTCAACCTAACATAACCTTCGCACTTCAATCGTTAGAAAACGTTTTACTCGCTACTTTACATTGCTTTCTACAACATTACGACGGTTTCAAGCGCTTTCCCATTAGATATCACAGTTCCCAACTTGTAAAGGTGAAAAACACTGCATCTCACTAAGTGACATTGTTTAATGCGGTTTTACGACGGTTCATACCTTAACCTAACGTAACCTAACCTAACCTAACCTAACCTTACCTAACCTAACCTAACCTAACCTAACCAACCCAACCCAACCTAACCTAACCTAACCTAACCTAAACTAACCTAACCCAACCTAACCTAACCTAACCTAACCTAACCCAACCTAACCCAACCCAACCCAACCTAACCTAACCAAAGCTAACCTAACCTAACCTAACCAAACCTAACCTAACCTAACTTAACCTAACCTAACGTAACCTAACCTAACCTAACCTATTCTAACGTAACCTAACCTAACCTGACCTAACCTCATCATCATCATCATCATCATCATCAGCCTGACTACGTCCACTGCAGGACAAAGGCCTCTCCCATGTTCCGCCAGTTAACCCGGTCCTGTGCTTGCTGCTGCCAATTTATACCCGCAAACTTCTTAATCTCATCTGCCCACCTAACCTTCTGTCTCCCTCTAGCCCGCTTCCCTTCTCTGGGAATCCAGTCAGTTACCCTTAGTGACCAGCGGTTATCCTGTCTACGCGCTACATGCCCTGCCCATGTCCATTTCTTCATCTTGATTTCAGCTATGATATCCTTAACCCCCGTTTGTTCCCTAATCCACTCTGCTCTCTTCTTGTCTCTTAAGGTTACACCTACCATTTTTCTTTCCATTGCTCGCTGCGTCGTCCTCAATTTAAGCTGAACCCTCTTTGTAAGTCTCCAGGTTTCTGCTCCGTAGCTAAGTACCGGCAAGATACAGCTGTTATATACCTTCCTCTTGAGGGATAGTGGCAATCTACCTGTCATAATTTGAGAGTGCTTGCCGAATGTGCTCCACCCCATTCTTATTCTTCTAGTTACTTCAATCTCGTGGTTCGGCTCTGCGGTTATTACCTGCCCTAAGTAGACATAGTCTTTTACAACTTCAAGTGCACTATTACCTATCTCGAAGCGCTGCTCCTTGCCGAGGTTGTTGTACATTACTTTCGTTTTCTGCAGATTAATTTTAAGACCCACCTTTCTGCTCTCCTTGTCTAACTCCGTAATCATGAGAGCAGCGATGGCGTAGTGGTTAGAGCATCCGCCTCGTATGCAAGAGGTCCGTGGTTCAAATCCCGGTTCCGCGCAGTTCCCAACCGGATTAAAAAAAAAAAAAATCCGCGTGTTGATGGAACTGCATTAGGAGGCCTGGGGTGCGGCCTCACCGGCAAACACCGCCGAGAACGCACTCCCTCACCAGAGAAGGATTGGCCACCCTGGTGCAGTATCTGGCCACTACCTCCCTCCCACCTAACCTAACCTAACGTAATCTAACCTAACCTAACATAACCTAACGTAACCTAACCTAACCTAACGTAACCTAACCTAACCGAACCCAACCTAACCCAACCCAACCCAACCCAACAACACCCAACCCAACCTAACCTAACCTAACCTTACCTAACCTAACCAAATTATCCTTACCTATCCTAACCTAACCTAACGTAACCTAACCTAACCTAACCTAACGTAACCTAACCTAACCTAACCTAACCTAACCCAACCTAACCTAACCTAACCTAACCTAACCCAACTCAACCCAACCTAACCTAATCTAACCTAACCTAACCTAACCTAACCTAACCAAACCTAACCTAACCTAACCTAACCTAACGACGGTTGCAAGCGCTTTCACATTAGATATCGCAGTTCCGCACTTTTAATGGTGAAAAACACTGCATCTCACTAATTGACATTGTTTAATGCGGTTTTACGACGGTTCATATCTTAACCTAACCTAACATTCGCACTTGTATCTAAAAACGCTCTATTACACTGTTTTGTTCACAATTACGATATTTGCATAACCTCACAGTTTTTCACCAACTTATTGCAGTACAGAACGCTGTATCTCGCTAAATGACATTGTTCTTTAAGGTTTCACGATGCTTGCATGCGCTTTAACGAGAATATCACAATATAGCAGTTTCGCACTTGTAACGGTAGAACACGCAGTATTTGGCTTGTTCATGCCGTTTTGTGTGCTTTCACAACATTTCACCTATCGCAGTTTAATACTCGCTCTAAAACAACACTATCTCGTTAGATGACGTCGTTTTTGGTAGTTTCACGACGCTACCTAGCTTAAACTAACCTAACCTAACCTAACCTTCGCACTTCTATCGTTAGAAAACGTTTTACTCGCAACTTTACAATGTTTTCTACAAGATTACGACGGTTTCATGCGCTTTCACATTAGATATCGTAGTTCCCGACTTGTAATGTTGAAAAACACTACATCTCACTAAGTGACATTGTTTAATGCGGTTTTACGACGGTTGATATATCAACCTAACCTAACATTCGCACTTGTATCTAAAGACGCTCAATTACACTGTTTCGTTCACAATTACAATATTTGCTTGACCTCACAGTTTCTCACCAACTTATTACAGTACAGAACGCTGTATCTCGCTAAATGACATCGTTCTTTTAGGTTTCACGATACTTGCATGCGCTTTACCGAGAATATCACAATATAGCAGTTTCGCACTTGTCACGGTAGAACACGCAGTATTTGGCTTGTTCATGCCGTTTTGTGTGCTTTCACAACATTTCACCTATCGCAGTTTAATACTCGCAATAAAACAACACTATCTCGTTAGATGACGTCGTTTTTGGTGGTTTCACGACGCTACGTAGCTTAAACTAACATAACTCAACCTAACATAACCTTCGCACTTCTATCGTTAGAAAACGTTTTACTCGCTACTTTACATTGCTTTCTACAACATTACGACGGTTTCAAGCGCTTTCCCATTAGATATCACAGTTCCCAACTTGTAAAGGTGAAAAACACTGCATCTCACTAAGTGACATTGTTTAATGCGGTTTTACGACGGTTCATACCTTAACCTAACGTAACCTAACCTAACCTAACCTAACCTTACCTAACCTAACCTAACCTAACCTAACCAACCCAACCCAACCTAACCTAACCTAACCTAACCTAAACTAACCTAACCCAACCTAACCTAACCTAACCTAACCTAACCCAACCTAACCCAACCCAACCCAACCTAACCTAACCAAAGCTAACCTAACCTAACCTAACCAAACCTAACCTAACCTAACTTAACCTAACCTAACGTAACCTAACCTAACCTAACCTATTCTAACGTAACCTAACCTAACCTGACCTAACCTAACCTAACGTAACCTAACCTAACCTAACCCAACCTAACCTAACATAACCTAACCCAACCTAACCAACCTAACCTAACCAAACCTAACCTAACGTAACCTAACCTAACCTAACCTAACCTAACCTAACCTAACGACGTTTGCAAGCGCTTTCACATTAGATATCGCAGTTCCCGACTTGTAATGGTGAAAAACACTGCATCTCACTAAGTGACATTGTTTAGTGCGGTTTTACGACGGTTCATATCTTAACCTAACCTAACATTCGTACTTGTATTGAAAAACGCTCTATTACACTGTTTCGTTCACAATTACAATATTTGCATAACCTCACAGTTTTTCACCAACTTATTGCAGTACAGAACGCTGTATCTCGCTAAATGACATTGTTCTTTAAGGTTTCACGATGCTTGCATGCGCTTTAACGAGAATATCACAATATAGCAGTTTCGCACTTGTAACGGTAGAACACGCAGTATTTGGCTTGTTCATGCCGTTTTGTGTGCTTTCACAACATTTCACCTATCGCAGTTTAATACTCGCAATAAAACAACACTATCTCTTTAGATGACGTCGTTTTTGGTAGTTTCACGACGCTACCTAGCTCAAACTAACCTAACCTAACCTAACCTTCGCACTTCTATCGTTAGAAAACGTTTTACTCGCAACTTTACAATGTTTTCTACAAGATTACGACGGTTTCATGCGCCTTCACATGAGATATCGTAGTTCCCGACTTGTAATGTTGAAAAACACTACATCTCACTAAGTGACATTGTTTAATGCGGTTTTACGACGGTTGATATGTCAACCTAACCTAACATTCGCACTTGTATCTAAAGACGCTCAATTACACCGTTTCGTTCACGATTACGATATTTGCTTGACCTCACAGTTTCTCACCAACTTATTACAGTACAGAACGCTGTATCTCGCTGAATGACATCGTTCTTTAAGGTTTCACGATACTTGCATGCGCTTTACCGAGAATGTCACAACATAGCAGTTTCGCACTTGTAACGGTACAACACGCAGTATTTGGCTTGTTCATGCCGTTTTGTATGCTTTCACAACATTTTACCTATCGCAGTTTCGTACTCGCAATAAAACAACACTATCTCGTTAGATGACGTCGTTTTTGGTGGTTTCACGACGCTACCTAGCTTAAACTAACATAACTCGACCTAACATAACCTTCGCACTTCTATCGTTAGAAAACGTTTTACTCGCTACTTTACATTGCTTTCTACAACATTACGACGGTTTCAAGCGCTCTCACATTAGATATCGCAGTTCCCATTTTGTAAAGGTGAAAAACTGCATCTCACTAAGTGACATTGTTTATTGCGGTTTTACGACGGTTCATACCTTAACCTAACGTAACCTAACCTAACCTAACCCAACCTAACCTAACATAACCTAACCTAACCTAACCAAACCTAACTAATGTAACCTAACCTAACCTAACCTAACCTAACCTTACGACGTTTGCAAGCGCTTTCACATTAGATATCGCAGTTCCCGACTTGTAATGGTGAAAAACACTGCATCTCACTGACATTGTTAAATGCGGTTTTACGACGGTTCATATCTTAACCTAACCTAACATTCGTACTTGTATTGAAAAACGCTCTATTACACTGTTTCGTTCACAATTACAATATTTGCATAACCTCACAGTTTTTCACCTACTTATTGCAGTACAGAACGCTGTATCTCGCTAAATGACATCGTTCTTTTAGGTTTCACGATACTTGCATGCGCTTTACCGAGAATGTCACAACATAGCAGTTTCGCACTTGTAACGGTACAACACGCAGTATTTGGCTTGTTCATGCCGTTTTGTGTGCTTTCACAACATTTTACCTATCGCAGTTTCGTACTCGCAATAAAACAACACTATCTCGTTAGATGACGTTCTTTTTGGTGGTCTCACGACGCTACATAGCTTAAACTAACATAACTCAAGCTAACCTTCGCACTTCTATCGTTAGAAAACGTTTTACTCGCAACTTTACAATGTTTTCTACAGGATTACGATGGTTTCATGCGCTTTCACATTAGATATCGTAGTTCCCGACTTGTAATGTTGAAAAACACTACATCTCACTAAGTGACATTGTTTAATGCGGTTTTACGACGGTTGATATGTCAACCTAACCTAACATTCGCACTTGTATCTAAAGACGCTCATTTACACTGTTTCGTTCACAATTACGATATTTGCTTGACCTCACAGTTTCTCACCAACTTATTACAGTACAGAACGCTGTATCTCGCTAAATGACATCGTTTTTTAAGGTTTCACGATTCTTGCATGCGCTTTACCGAGAATGTCACAACATAGCAGTTTCGCACTTGTAACGGTACAACACGCAGTATTTGGCTTGTTCATGCCGTTTTGTGTGCTTTCACAACATTTTACCTATCGCAGTTTCGTACTCGCAATAAAACAACACTATCTCGTTAGATGACGTCGTTTTTGGTGGTTTCACGACGCTACCTAGCTTAAACTAACATAACTCAACCTAACATAACCTTCGCACTTCTATCGTTAGAAAACGTTTTACTCGCTACTTTACATTGCTTTCTACAACATTACGACGGTTTCATGCGCTTTCACATTAGATATCGTAGTTCCCGACTTGTAATGTTGAAAAACACTACATCTCACTAAGTGACATTGTTTAATGCGGTTTTACGACGGTTGATATCTCAACCTAACCTAACATTCGAACTTGTATCTAAATACGCTCAATTACACTGTTTCGTTCACAATTACGATATTTGCTTGACCTCACAGTTTCTCACCAACTTATTACAGTACAGAACGCTGTATCTCGCTAAATGACATCGTTCTTCAAGGTTTCACGATACTTGCATGCGCTTTAACGAGAATATCACAATAAAGCAGTTTCGCACTTGTAACGGCACAAGACGCAGTATCTGGCTAGTTCATGCCATTTTGTGTGCTTTTCCAATATTTCACCTATCGCAGTTTCGTACTCGCAATAAAACAACACTATCTCGTTAGATGACATCGTTTTTGGTGGTTTCACGACGCTACCTAGCTCAAACTAACCGAACCTTCGCACTTCTATCGTTAGAAAACGTTTTATTCGCTACTCTACAATGTTTTCTACAAGATTACGACGGTTTCATGCGCTTTCACATTAGATATCGCAGTTCCCGACTTGTAATGGTGAAAAACACAGCATCTCACTAAGTGACATTGTTTAATGCGGTTTTAGCGCGGTTCATATCTTAACCTAACCTAACCTTACCTAACCCAACCTAAACTAACCTAACCTAACCAAACCTTACCTAACCTAACCTAACCCAACTCAACCCAACCTAACCTAATCTAACCTAACCTAACCAAACCTAACCTAACCTAACGACGGTTGCAAGCGCTTTCACACTAGATATCGCATTCCCCACTTTTAATGGTGAAAAACACTGCATCTCACTAATTGACATTGTTTAATGCGGTTTTACGGCGGTTCATATCTTAACCTAACCTAACATTCGCACTTGTATCTAAAAACGCTCTATTACACTGTTTTGTTCACAATTACGATATTTGCATAACCTCACAGTTTTTCACCAACTTATTGCAGTACAGAACGCTGTATCTCGCTAAATGACATTGTTCTTTAAGGTTTCACGATGCTTGCATGCGCTTTAACGATCATATCACAATATAGCAGTTTCGCACTTGTAACGGTAGAACACGCAGTATTTGGCTTGTTCATGCCGTTTTGTGTGCTTTCACAACATTTCACCTATCGCAGTTTAATACTCGCAATAAAACAACACTATCTCTTTAGATGACGTCGTTTTTGGTAGTTTCACGACGCTACCTAGCCTAAACTAACCTAACCTAACCTAACCTTCGCACTTCTATCGTTAGAAAACGTTTTACTCGCAACTTTACAATGTTTTCTACAAGATTACGACGGTTTCATGCGCTTTCACATTAGATATCGTAGTTCCCGACTTGTAATGTTGAAAAACGCTACATCTCACTAAGTGACGTTGTTTAATGCGGTTTTACGATGGTTGATATGTCAACCTAACCTAACATTCGCACTTGTATCTAAAGACGCTCAATTACACTGTTTCGTTCACAATTACGATATTTGCTTGACCTCACAGTTTCTCACCAACTTATTACAGTACAGAACGCTGTATCTCGCTAAATGACATCGTTCTTTAAGGTTTCACTATACTTGCATGCGCTTTACCGAGAATGTCACAACATAGCAGTTTCGCACTTGTAACGGTACAACACGCAGTATTTGGCTTGTTCATGCCGTTTTGTGTGCTTTCACAACATTTCACCTATCGCAGTTTCGTACTCGCAATAAAACAACACTATCTCGTTAGATGACATCGCTTTTGGTGGTTTCACGACGCTACCTAGCTCAAACTAACCGAACCTTCGCACTTCTATCGTTAGAAAACGTTTTATTCGCTACTTTACAATGTTTTCTACAAGATTACGACGGTTTCATGCGCTTTCACATTAGATATCGCAGTTCCCGACTTGTAATGGTGAAAAACACAGCATCTCACTAAGTGACATTGTTTAATGCGGTTTTAGCGCGGTTCATATCTTAACCTAACCTAACCTTACCTAACCCAACCTAACCTAACCTAACCTAACCAAACCTTACCTAACATAACCTCACCTAACCTAACCTAACCTAACCAAACCTAACCTGACCTAACCTAACGTAACCTAACCTAACCTAACCTAACCAAACCTAACCTAACCTAACGACGTTTGCAAGCGCTTTCACATTAGATATCGCAGTTCCCGACTTGTAATGGTGAAAAACACTGCATCTCACTAAGTGACATTGTTTAATGCGGTTTTAGCGCGGTTCATATCTTAACCTAACCTAACCTTACCTAACCCAACCTAACCTAACCTAACCTAACCAAACCTTACCTAACATCCCTAACCTAACCTAACCTAACCAAACCTAACCTAACCTAACCTAACGTAACCTAACCTAACCTAACCTAACCTAACGACGTTTGCAAGCGCTTGCACATTAGATATCGCAGTTCCCGACTTGTAATGGTGAAAAACACTGCATCTCACTAAGTGACATTGTTTAATGCGGTTTTACGACGGTTCATATCTTAACCTAACCTAACATTCGCACTTGCATTAAAAAACGCTCTATTACACTGTTTCGTTCACAATTAGGGTATTTGCAAAACCTCACAGTTTTTCACCTACTTATTGCAGTACAGAACGCTGTATCTCGCTAAATGACATCGTTCTTTTAGGTTTCACGATACTTGCATGCGCTTTACCGAGAATGTCACAACATAGCAGTTTCGCACTTGTAACGGTACAACACGCAGTATTTGGCTTGTTCATGCCGTTTTGTGTGCTTTCACAACATTTTACCTATCGCAGTTTCGTACTCGCAATAAAACAACACTATCTCGTTAGATGACGTTCTTTTTGGTGGTCTCACGACGCTACATAGCTTAAACTAACATAACTCAAGCTAACCTTCGCACTTCTATCGTTAGAAAACGTTTTACTCGCAACATTACAATGTTTTCTACAGGATTACGATGGTTTCATGCGCTTTCACATTAGATATCGTAGTTCCCGACTTGTAATGTTGAAAAACACTACATCTCACTAAGTGACATTGTTTAATGCGGTTTTACGACGGTTGATATCTCAACCTAACCTAACATTCGCACTTGTATACGCTCAATTACACTGTTTCGTTCACAATTACGATATTTGCTTGACCTCACAGTTTCTCACCAACTTATTACAGTACAGAACGCTGTATCTCGCTAAATGACATCGTTCTTTAAGGTTTCAAGATACTTGCATGCGCTTCAACGAGAATATCACAACATAGCAGTTTCGCACTTGTAACGGTACAACACGCAGTATTTGGCTTGTTCATGCCGTTTTGTGTGCTTTCACAACATTTCACCTATCGCAGTTTCGTACTCGCAATAAAACAACACTATCTCGTTAGATGACGTTGTTTTTGGTAGTTTCACGACGCTACCTAGCTTAAACTAACATAACTCAACCTAACATAACCTTCGCACTTCTATCGTTAGAAAACGTTTTACTCGCTACTTTACATTGCTTTCTACAACATTACGACGGTTTCAAGCGCTTTCCCATTAGATATCACAGTTCCCAACTTGTAAAGGTGAAAAACACTGCATCTCACTAAGTGACATTGTTTAATGCGGTTTTACGACGGTTCATACCTTAACCTAACGTAACCTAACCTAACCTAACCTAACCTTACCTAACCTAACCTAACCTAACCAACCCAACCCAACCTAACCTAACCTAACCTAACCTAAACTAACCTAACCCAACCTAACCTAACCTAACCTAACCCAACCTAACCCAACCCAACCCAACCTAACCTAACCAAAGCTAACCTAACCTAACCTAACCAAACCTAACCTAACCTAACTTAACCTAACCTAACGTAACCTAACCTAACCTAACCTATTCTAACGTAACCTAACCTAACCTGACCTAACCTAACCTAACGTAACCTAACCTAACCTAACCCAACTTAACCTAACATAACCTAACCTAACCTAACCTAACCTAACCTAGAAGGAGACTAGATTATTGGCATATAACACCTGCATCCGATCAAAACTTGAATATGCCTCGGTTGTTTGGGACCCTCAATGTAAAAAAGATATTGCCTTGATTGAAAAAGTTCAACGGAAGGCTGTCAGATTTATATTTAGTAAATATAAAAGATATGATTCGCCAACACAACTTATGCAACTAAATGATATCCAAACACTGGAAACTCGCAGGAAAATTAATCGGTTAACGTTCCTACACAAAATTCTTTCCGGTAAAGTTACAGCAAGTCTGCCCAACTGTGTGAAACCTCTATCTTCTAGAAAAACAAGACATAAGCATAAATATTCATTGGCGCCAGTTTTTGCCCGTACCACTGCTTTTAAAAATAGTTTTTTCCCTAGGACTATTGCTGACTGGAACTCTTTACCAATAAGTGCTTTTCAGTCCGAAGATATTGAAAAACAGCTTGAAACTTTTTTTGTTTAGTTCTGAATGATGTATCCATATGGTGTGTATTCGCAGTGCCCGAGTAATGTAGTTAGTTGACTTCTGCTGCGCATGAGTGTTCTGATCACTGTTTATGTGCCGTAACTCTGTTGTGCAAGTGCACTATAAGTTGTCTAATTAAGTGCTGTGACATTGTACTTTTTTTTGTTGTTTTTGCCCCTCCTGCTTGGGCCTAAGTATAGGCCTGCAGAACCTGTAAATAAATAAATAAATAAATAAACCTAACCAAACCTAACCTAACGTAACCTAACCTAACCTAACCTAACCTAACCTAACCTAACGACGTTTGCAAGCGCTTTCACATTAGATATCGCAGTTCCCGACTTGTAATGGTGAAAAACACTGCATCTCACTAAGTGACATTGTTTAGTGCGGTTTTACGACGGTTCATATCTTAACCTAACCTAACATTCGTACTTGTATTGAAAAACGCTCTATTACACTGTTTCGTTCACAATTACAATATTTGCATAACCTCACAGTTTTTCACCAACTTATTGCAGTACAGAACGCTGTATCTCGCTAAATGACATTGTTCTTTAAGGTTTCACGATGCTTGCATGCGCTTTAACGAGAATATCACAATATAGCAGTTTCGCACTTGTAACGGTACAACACGCAGTATTTGGCTTGTTCATGCCGTTTTGTGTGCTTTCACAACATTTCACCTATCGCAGTTTCGTACTCGCAATAAAACAACACTATCTCGTTAGATGACGTTGTTTTTGGTAGTTTCACGACGCTACCTAGCTTAAACTAACATAACTCAACCTAACATAACCTTCGCACTTCTATCGTTAGAAAACGTTTTACTCGCTACTTTACATTGCTTTCTACAACATTACGACGGTTTCAAGCGCTTTCCCATTAGATATCACAGTTCCCAACTTGTAAAGGTGAAAAACACTGCATCTCACTAAGTGACATTGTTTAATGCGGTTTTACGACGGTTCATACCTTAACCTAACGTAACCTAACCTAACCTAACCTAACCTAACCTAACCTAACCTAACCAACCCAACCCAACCTAACCTAACCTAACCTAACCTAAACTAACCTAACCCAACCTAACCTAACCTAACCTAACCTAACCTAACCCAACCTAACCCAACCCAACCCAACCTAACCTAACCAAAGCTAACCTAACCTAACCTAACCAAACCTAACCTAACCTAACTTAACCTAACCTAACGTAACCTAACCTAACCTAACCTATTCTAACGTAACCTAACCTAACCTGACCTAACCCATCCTAACGTAACCTAACCTAACCTAACCCAACCTAACCTAACATAACCTAACCCAACCTAACCAACCTAACCTAACCAAACCTAACCTAACGTAACCTAACCTAACCTAACCTAACCTAACCTAACGACGTTTGCAAGCGCTTTCACATTAGATATCGCAGTTCCCGACTTGTAATGGTGAAAAACACTGCATCTCACTAAGTGACATTGTTTAGTGCGGTTTTACGACGGTTCATATCTTAACCTAACCTAACATTCGTACTTGTATTGAAAAACGCTCTATTACACTGTTTCGTTCACAATTACAATATTTGCATAACCTCACAGTTTTTCACCAACTTATTGCAGTACAGAACGCTGTATCTCGCTAAATGACATTGTTCTTTAAGGTTTCACGATGCTTGCATGCGCTTTAACGAGAATATCACAATATAGCAGTTTCGCACTTGTAACGGTAGAACACGCAGTATTTGGCTTGTTCATGCCGTTTTGTGTGCTTTCACAACATTTCACCTATCGCAGTTTAATACTCGCAATAAAACAACACTATCTCTTTAGATGACGTCGTTTTTGGTAGTTTCACGACGCTACCTAGCTTAAACTAACCTAACCTAACCTAACCTTCGCACTTCTATCGTTAGAAAACGTTTTACTCGCAACTTTACAATGTTTTCTACAAGATTACGACGGTTTCATGCGCTTTCACATTAGATATCGTAGTTCCCGACTTGTAATGTTGAAAAACACTACATCTCACTAAGTGACATTGTTTAATGCGGTTTTACGACGGTTGATATATCAACCTAACCTAGCATTCGCACTTGTATCTAAAGACGCTCAATTACACTGTTTCGTTCACAATTACGATATTTGCTTGACCTCACAGTTTCTCACCAACTTAATACAGTACAGAACGCTGTATCTCGCTAAATGACATCGTTCTTTAAGGTTTCACGATACTTGCATGCGCTTTACCGAGAATATCACAATATAGCAGTTTCGCACTTGTAACGGTAGAACACGCAGTATTTGGCTTGTTCATGCCGTTTTGTGTGCTTTCACAACATTTCACCTATCGCAGTTTAATACTCGCAATAAAACAACACTATCTCGTTAGATGACGTCGTTTTTGGTGGTTTCACGACGCTACGTAGCTTAAACTAACATAACTCAACCTAACATAACCTTCGCACTTCTATCGTTAGAAAACGTTTTACTCGCTACTTTACATTGCTTTCTACAACATTACGACGGTTTCAAGCGCTTTCACATTAGATATCGCAGTTCCCAACTTGTAAAGGTGAAAAACACTGCATCTCACTAAGTGACTTTGTTTAATGCGGTTTTACGACGGTTCATACCTTAACCTAACGTAACCTAACCTAACCTAACCCAACCTAACCTAACATAACCTAACCTAACCTAACCTAACCTAACCAAACCTAACCTAACGTAACCTAACCTAACCTAACCTAACCTAACCTAACCTAACGACGTTTGCAAGCGCTTTCACATTACATATCGCAGTTCCCGACTTGTAATGGTGAAAAACACTGCATCTCACTAAGTGACATTGTTTAATGCGGTTTTACGACGGTTCGTATCTTAACCTAACCTAACATTCGTACTTGTATTGTAAAACGCTCTATTACACTGTTTCGTTCACAATTACGATATTTGCTTGACCTCACAGTTTTTCACCAACCTATTACAGTACAGAACGCTGTATCTCGCTAAATGACATCGTTCTTTTAGGTTTCACGATACTTGCATGCGCTTTACCGAGAATGTCACAACATAGCAGTTTCGCACTTGTAATGGTACAACACGCAGTATTTGGCTTGTTCATGCCGTTTTGTGTGCTTTCACAACATTTTACCTATCGCAGTTTCGTACTCGCAATAAAACAACACTATCTCGTTAGATGACGTTCTTTTTGGTGGTCTCACGACGCTACATACCTTAAACTAACATAACTCAAGCTAACCTTCGCACTTCTATCGTTAGAAAACGTTTTACTCGCAACTTTACAATGTTTTCTACAAGATTACGATGGTTTCATGCGCTTTCACATTAGATATCGTAGTTCCCGACTTGTAATGTTGAAAAACACTACATCTCACTAAGTGACATTGTTTAATGCGGTTTTACGACGGTTGATATCTCAACCTAACCTAACATTCGCACTTGTATACGCTCAATTACACTGTTTCGTTCACAATTACGATATTTGCTTGACCTCACAGTTTCTCACCAACTTATTACAGTACAGAACGCTGTATCTCGCTAAATGACATCGTTCTTTAAGGTTTCAAGATACTTGCATGCGCTTCAACGAGAATATCACAACATAGCAGTTTCGCACTTGTAACGGTACAACACGCAGTATTTGGCTTGTTCATGCCGTTTTGTGTGCTTTCACAACATTTCTCCTATCGCAGTTTCGTACTCGCAATAAAACAACACTATCTCGTTAGATGACGTTGTTTTTGGTAGTTTCACGACGCTACCTAGCTTAAACTAACATAACTCAACCTAACATAACCTTCGCACTTCAATCGTTAGAAAACGTTTTACTCGCTACTCTACATTGCTTTCTACAACATTACGACGGTTTCAAGCGCTTTCCCATTAGATATCACAGTTCCCAACTTGTAAAGGTGAAAAACACTGCATCTCACTAAGTGACATTGTTTAATGCGGTTTTACGACGGTTCATACCTTAACCTAACGTAACCTAACCTAACCTAACCTAACCTTACCTAACCTAACCTAACCTAACCTAACCAACCCAACCCAACCTAACCTAACCTAACCTAACCAAACCTAACCTAACCTAACTTAACCTAACCTAACGTAACCTAACCTAACCTAACCTATTCTAACGTAACCTAACCTAACCTGACCTAACCTAACCTAACGTAACCTAACCTAACCTAACCCAACCCAACCTAACCTAACATAACCTAACCCAACCTAACCAACCTAACCTAACCAAACCTAACCTAACGTAACCTAACCTAACCTAACCTAACCTAACCTAACGACGTTTGCAAGCGCTTTCACATTAGATATCGCAGTTCCCGACTTGTAATGGTGAAAAACACTGCATCTCACTAAGTGACATTGTTTAGTGCGGTTTTACGACGGTTCATATCTTAACCTAACCTAACATTCGTACTTGTATTGAAAAACGCTCTATTACACTGTTTCGTTCACAATTACAATATTTGCATAACCTCACAGTTTTTCACCAACTTATTGCAGTACAGAACGCTGTATCTCGCTAAATGACATTGTTCTTTAAGGTTTCACGATGCTTGCATGCGCTTTAACGAGAATATCACAATATAGCAGTTTCGCACTTGTAACGGTAGAACACGCAGTATTTGGCTTGTTCATGCCGTTTTGTGTGCTTTCACAACATTTCACCTATCGCAGCTTAATACTCGCAATAAAACAACACTATCTCTTTAGATGACGTCGTTTTTGGTAGTTTCACGACGCTACCTAGCTTAAACTAACCTAACCTAACCTAACCTTCGCACTTCTATCGTTAGAAAACGTTTTACTCGCAACTTTACAATGTTTTCTACCAGATTACGACGGTTTCATGCGCTTTCACATTAGATATCGTAGTTCCCGACTTGTAATGTTGAAAAACGCTACATCTCACTAAGTGACGTTGTTTAATGCGGTTTTACGATGGTTGATATGTCAACCTAACCTAACATTCGCACTTGTATCTAAAGACGCTCAATTACACTGTTTCGTTCACAATTACGATATTTGCTTGACCTCACAGTTTCTCACCAACTTATTACAGTACAGAACGCTGTATCTCGCTAAATGACATCGTTCTTTAAGGTTTCACTATACTTGCATGCGCTTTACCGAGAATGTCACAACATAGCAGTTTCGCACTTGTAACGGTACAACACGCAGTATTTGGCTTGTTCATGCCGTTTTGTGTGCTTTCACAACATTTCACCTATCGCAGTTTCGTACTCGCAATAAAACAACACTATCTCGTTAGATGACATCGCTTTTGGTGGTTTCACGACGCTACCTAGCTCAAACTAACCGAACCTTCGCACTTCTATCGTTAGAAAACGTTTTATTCGCTACTTTACAATGTTTTCTACAAGATTACGACGGTTTCATGCGCTTTCACATTAGATATCGCAGTTCCCGACTTGTAATGGTGAAAAACACAGCATCTCACTAAGTGACATTGTTTAATGCGGTTTTAGCGCGGTTCATATCTTAACCTAACCTAACCTTACCTAACCCAACCTAACCTAACCTAACCTAACCAAACCTTACCTAACATAACCTCACCTAACCTAACCTAACCTAACCAAACCTAACCTGACCTAACCTAACGTAACCTAACCTAACCTAACCTAACCAAACCTAACCTAACCTAACGACGTTTGCAAGCGCTTTCACATTAGATATCGCAGTTCCCGACTTGTAATGGTGAAAAACACTGCATCTCACTAAGTGACATTGTTTAATGCGGTTTTAGCGCGGTTCATATCTTAACCTAACCTAACCTTACCTAACCCAACCTAACCTAACCTAACCTAACCAAACCTTACCTAACATCCATAACCTAACCTAACCTAACCAAACCTAACCTAACCTAACCTAACGTAACCTAACCTAACCTAACCTAACCTAACGACGTTTGCAAGCGCTTGCACATTAGATATCGCAGTTCCCGACTTGTAATGGTGAAAAACACTGCATCTCACTAAGTGACATTGTTTAATGCGGTTTTACGACGGTTCATATCTTAACCTAACCTAACATTCGCACTTGCATTAAAAAACGCTCTATTACACTGTTTCGTTCACAATTAGGGTATTTGCAAAACCTCACAGTTTTTCACCTACTTATTGCAGTACAGAACGCTGTATCTCGCTAAATGACATCGTTCTTTTAGGTTTCACGATACTTGCATGCGCTTTACCGAGAATGTCACAACATAGCAGTTTCGCACTTGTAACGGTACAACACGCAGTATTTGGCTTGTTCATGCCGTTTTGTGTGCTTTCACAACATTTTACCTATCGCAGTTTCGTACTCGCAATAAAACAACACTATCTCGTTAGATGACGTTCTTTTTGGTGGTCTCACGACGCTACATAGCTTAAACTAACATAACTCAAGCTAACCTTCGCACTTCTATCGTTAGAAAACGTTTTACTCGCAACATTACAATGTTTTCTACAGGATTACGATGGTTTCATGCGCTTTCACATTAGATATCGTAGTTCCCGACTTGTAATGTTGAAAAACACTACATCTCACTAAGTGACATTGTTTAATGCGGTTTTACGACGGTTGATATCTCAACCTAACCTAACATTCGCACTTGTATACGCTCAATTACACTGTTTCGTTCACAATTACGATATTTGCTTGACCTCACAGTTTCTCACCAACTTATTACAGTACAGAACGCTGTATCTCGCTAAATGACATCGTTCTTTAAGGTTTCAAGATACTTGCATGCGCTTCAACGAGAATATCACAACATAGCAGTTTCGCACTTGTAACGGTACAACACGCAGTATTTGGCTTGTTCATGCCGTTTTGTGTGCTTTCACAACATTTCACCTATCGCAGTTTCGTACTCGCAATAAAACAACACTATCTCGTTAGATGACGTTGTTTTTGGTAGTTTCACGACGCTACCTAGCTTAAACTAACATAACTCAACCTAACATAACCTTCGCACTTCTATCGTTAGAAAACGTTTTACTCGCTACTTTACATTGCTTTCTACAACATTACGACGGTTTCAAGCGCTTTCCCATTAGATATCACAGTTCCCAACTTGTAAAGGTGAAAAACACTGCATCTCACTAAGTGACATTGTTTAATGCGGTTTTACGACGGTTCATACCTTAACCTAACGTAACCTAACCTAACCTAACCTAACCTTACCTAACCTAACCTAACCTAACCAACCCAACCCAACCTAACCTAACCTAACCTAACCTAAACTAACCTAACCCAACCTAACCTAACCTAACCTAACCCAACCTAACCCAACCCAACCCAACCTAACCTAACCAAAGCTAACCTAACCTAACCTAACCAAACCTAACCTAACCTAACTTAACCTAACCTAACGTAACCTAACCTAACCTAACCTATTCTAACGTAACCTAACCTAACCTGACCTAACCCATCCTAACGTAACCTAACCTAACCTAACCCAACCTAACCTAACATAACCTAACCCAACCTAACCAACCTAACCTAACCAAACCTAACCTAACGTAACCTAACCTAACCTAACCTAACCTAACCTAACGACGTTTGCAAGCGCTTTCACATTAGATATCGCAGTTCCCGACTTGTAATGGTGAAAAACACTGCATCTCACTAAGTGACATTGTTTAATGCGGTTTTACGACGGTTCATATCTTAACCTAACCTAACATTCGCACTTGCATTAAAAAACGCTCTATTACACTGTTTCGTTCACAATTAGGGTATTTGCAAAACCTCACAGTTTTTCACCTACTTATTGCAGTACAGAACGCTGTATCTCGCTAAATGACATTGTTCTTTAAGGTTTCACGATGCTTGCATGCGCTTTAACGAGAATATCACAATATAGCAGTTTCGCACTTGTAACGGTACAACACGCAGTATTTGGCTTGTTCATGCCGTTTTGTGTGCTTTCACAACATTTCACCTATCGCAGTTTCGTACTCGCAATAAAACAACACTATCTCGTTAGATGACGTTGTTTTTGGTAGTTTCACGACGCTACCTAGCTTAAACTAACATAACTCAACCTAACATAACCTTCGCACTTCTATCGTTAGAAAACGTTTTACTCGCTACTTTACATTGCTTTCTACAACATTACGACGGTTTCAAGCGCTTTCCCATTAGATATCACAGTTCCCAACTTGTAAAGGTGAAAAACACTGCATCTCACTAAGTGACATTGTTTAATGCGGTTTTACGACGGTTCATACCTTAACCTAACGTAACCTAACCTAACCTAACCTAACCTAACCTAACCTAACCTAACCTAACCAACCCAACCCAACCTAACCTAACCTAACCTAACCTAAACTAACCTAACCCAACCTAACCTAACCTAACCTAACCTAACCTAACCTAACCCAACCTAACCCAACCCAACCCAACCTAACCTAACCAAAGCTAACCTAACCTAACCTAACCAAACCTAACCTAACCTAACTTAACCTAACCTAACGTAACCTAACCTAACCTAACCTATTCTAACGTAACCTAACCTAACCTGACCTAACCCATCCTAACGTAACCTAACCTAACCTAACCCAACCTAACCTAACATAACCTAACCCAACCTAACCAACCTAACCTAACCAAACCTAACCTAACGTAACCTAACCTAACCTAACCTAACCTAACCTAACGACGTTTGCAAGCGCTTTCACATTAGATATCGCAGTTCCCGACTTGTAATGGTGAAAAACACTGCATCTCACTAAGTGACATTGTTTAGTGCGGTTTTACGACGGTTCATATCTTAACCTAACCTAACATTCGTACTTGTATTGAAAAACGCTCTATTACACTGTTTCGTTCACAATTACAATATTTGCATAACCTCACAGTTTTTCACCAACTTATTGCAGTACAGAACGCTGTATCTCGCTAAATGACATTGTTCTTTAAGGTTTCACGATGCTTGCATGCGCTTTAACGAGAATATCACAATATAGCAGTTTCGCACTTGTAACGGTAGAACACGCAGTATTTGGCTTGTTCATGCCGTTTTGTGTGCTTTCACAACATTTCACCTATCGCAGTTTAATACTCGCAATAAAACAACACTATCTCTTTAGATGACGTCGTTTTTGGTAGTTTCACGACGCTACCTAGCTTAAACTAACCTAACCTAACCTAACCTTCGCACTTCTATCGTTAGAAAACGTTTTACTCGCAACTTTACAATGTTTTCTACAAGATTACGACGGTTTCATGCGCTTTCACATTAGATATCGTAGTTCCCGACTTGTAATGTTGAAAAACACTACATCTCACTAAGTGACATTGTTTAATGCGGTTTTACGACGGTTGATATATCAACCTAACCTAGCATTCGCACTTGTATCTAAAGACGCTCAATTACACTGTTTCGTTCACAATTACGATATTTGCTTGACCTCACAGTTTCTCACCAACTTAATACAGTACAGAACGCTGTATCTCGCTAAATGACATCGTTCTTTAAGGTTTCACGATACTTGCATGCGCTTTACCGAGAATATCACAATATAGCAGTTTCGCACTTGTAACGGTAGAACACGCAGTATTTGGCTTGTTCATGCCGTTTTGTGTGCTTTCACAACATTTCACCTATCGCAGTTTAATACTCGCAATAAAACAACACTATCTCGTTAGATGACGTCGTTTTTGGTGGTTTCACGACGCTACGTAGCTTAAACTAACATAACTCAACCTAACATAACCTTCGCACTTCTATCGTTAGAAAACGTTTTACTCGCTACTTTACATTGCTTTCTACAACATTACGACGGTTTCAAGCGCTTTCACATTAGATATCGCAGTTCCCAACTTGTAAAGGTGAAAAACACTGCATCTCACTAAGTGACTTTGTTTAATGCGGTTTTACGACGGTTCATACCTTAACCTAACGTAACCTAACCTAACCTAACCCAACCTAACCTAACATAACCTAACCTAACCTAACCTAACCTAACCAAACCTAACCTAACGTAACCTAACCTAACCTAACCTAACCTAACCTAACGACGTTTGCAAGCGCTTTCACATTAGATATCGCAGTTCCCGACTTGTAATGGTGAAAAACACTGCATCTCACTAAGTGACATTGTTTAATGCGGTTTTACGACGGTTCGTATCTGAACCTAACCTAACATTCGTACTTGTATTGTAAAACGCTCTATTACACTGTTTCGTTCACAATTACGATATTTGCTTGACCTCACAGTTTCTCACCAACTTATTACAGTACAGAACGCTGTATCTCGCTAAATGACATCGTTCTTTTAGGTTTCACGATACTTGCATGCGCTTTACCGAGAATGTCACAACATAGCAGTTTCGCACTTGTAATGGTACAACACGCAGTATTTGGCTTGTTCATGCCGTTTTGTGTGCTTTCACAACATTTTACCTATCGCAGTTTCGTACTCGCAATAAAACAACACTATCTCGTTAGATGACGTTCTTTTTGGTGGTCTCACGACGCTACATACCTTAAACTAACATAACTCAAGCTAACCTTCGCACTTCTATCGTTAGAAAACGTTTTACTCGCAACTTTACAATGTTTTCTACAAGATTACGATGGTTTCATGCGCTTTCACATTAGATATCGTAGTTCCCGACTTGTAATGTTGAAAAACACTACATCTCACTAAGTGACATTGTTTAATGCGGTTTTACGACGGTTGATATCTCAACCTAACCTAACATTCGCACTTGTATACGCTCAATTACACTGTTTCGTTCACAATTACGATATTTGCTTGACCTCACAGTTTCTCACCAACTTATTACAGTACAGAACGCTGTATCTCGCTAAATGACATCGTTCTTTAAGGTTTCAAGATACTTGCATGCGCTTCAACGAGAATATCACAACATAGCAGTTTCGCACTTGTAACGGTACAACACGCAGTATTTGGCTTGTTCATGCCGTTTTGTGTGCTTTCACAACATTTCTCCTATCGCAGTTTCGTACTCGCAATAAAACAACACTATCTCGTTAGATGACGTTGTTTTTGGTAGTTTCACGACGCTACCTAGCTTAAACTAACATAACTCAACCTAACATAACCTTCGCACTTCAATCGTTAGAAAACGTTTTACTCGCTACTTTACATTGCTTTCTACAACAATACGACGGTTTCAAGCGCTTTCCCATTAGATATCACAGTTCCCAACTTGTAAAGGTGAAAAACACTGCATCTCACTAAGTGACATTGTTTAATGCGGTTTTACGACGGTTCATACCTTAACCTAACGTAACCTAACCTAACCTAACCTAACCTTACCTAACCTAACCTAACCTAACCTAACCAACCCAACCCAACCTAACCTAACCTAACCTAACCTAAACTAACCTAACCCAACCTAACCTAACCTAACCTAACCCAACCTAACCCAACCCAACCCAACCTAACCTAACCAAAGCTAACCTAACCTAACCTAACCAAACCTAACCTAACCTAACTTAACCTAACCTAACGTAACCTAACCTAACCTAACCTATTCTAACGTAACCTAACCTAACCTGACCTAACCTAACCTAACGTAACCTAACCTAACCTAACATAACCTAACGTAACCTAACCTAACCTAACCTAACGTAACCTAACCTAACCGAACCCAACCTAACCCAACCCAACCCAACCCAACAACACCCAACCCAACCTAACCTAACCTAACCTTACCTAACCTAACCAAATTATCCTTACCTATCCTAACCTAACCTAACGTAACCTAACCTAACCTAACCTAACGTAACCTAACCTAACCTAACCTAACCCAACCTAACCTAACCTAACCTAACCTAACCCAACTCAACCCAACCTAACCTAATCTAACCTAACCTAACCTAACCTAACCTAACCAAACCTAACCTAACCTAACCTAACCTAACGACGGTTGCAAGCGCTTTCACATTAGATATCGCAGTTCCCCACTTTTAATGGTGAAAAACACTGCATCTCACTAATTGACATTGTTTAATGCGGTTTTACGACGGTTCATATCTTAACCTAACCTAACATTCGCACTTGTATCTAAAAACGCTCTATTACACTGTTTTGTTCACAATTACGATATTTGCATAACCTCACAGTTTTTCACCAACTTATTGCAGTACAGAACGCTGTATCTCGCTAAATGACATTGTTCTTTAAGGTTTCACGATGCTTGCATGCGCTTTAACGAGAATATCACAATATAGCAGTTTCGCACTTGTAACGGTAGAACACGCAGTATTTGGCTTGTTCATGCCGTTTTGTGTGCTTTCACAACATTTCACCTATCGCAGTTTAATACTCGCTATAAAACAACACTATCTCGTTAGATGACGTCGTTTTTGGTAGTTTCGCGACGCTACCTAGCTTAAACTAACCTAACCTAACCTAACCTTCGCACTTCTATCGTTAGAAAACGTTTTACTCGCAACTTTACAATGTTTTCTACAAGATTACGACGGTTTCATGCGCTTTCACATTAGATATCGTAGTTACCGACTTGTAATGTTGAAAAACACTACATCTCACTAAGTGACATTGTTTAATGCGGTTTTACGACGGTTGATATATCAACCTAACCTAACATTCGCACTTGTATCTAAAGACGCTCAATTACACTGTTTCGTTCACAATTACAATATTTGCTTGACCTCACAGTTTCTCACCAACTTATTACAGTACAGAACGCTGTATCTCGCTAAATGACATCGTTCTTTTAGGTTTCACGATACTTGCATGCGCTTTACCGAGAATATCACAATATAGCAGTTTCGCACTTGTCACGGTAGAACACGCAGTATTTGGCTTGTTCATGCCGTTTTGTGTGCTTTCACAACATTTCACCTATCGCAGTTTAATACTCGCAATAAAACAACACTATCTCGTTAGATGACGTCGTTTTTGGTGGTTTCACGACGCTACGTAGCTTAAACTAACATAACTCAACCTAACATAACCTTCGCACTTCTATCGTTAGAAAACGTTTTACTCGCTACTTTACATTGCTTTCTACAACATTACGACGGTTTCAAGCGCTTTCACATTAGATATCGCAGTTCCCAACTTGTAAAGGTGAAAAACACTGCATCTCACTAAGTGACATTGTTTAATGCGGTTTTACGACGGTTCATACCTTAACCTAACGTAACCTAACCTAACCTAACCCAACCTAACCTAACATAACCTAACCTAACCTAACCTAACCTAACCAAACCTAACCTAACGTAACCTAACCTAACCTAACCTAACCTAACGACGTTTGCAAGCGCTTTCACATTAGATATCGCAGTTCCCGACTTGTAATGGTGAAAAACACTGCATCTCACTAAGTGACATTGTTTAATGCGGTTTTACGACGGTTCATATCTTAACCTAACCTAACATTCGTACTTGTATTGAAAAACGCTCTATTACACTGTTTCGTTCACAATTACGATATTTGCATAACCTCACAGTTTTTCACCAACTTATTGCAGTACAGAACGCTGTATCTCGCTAAATGACATCGTTCTTTAAGGTTTCACGATGCTTGCATGCGCTTTAACGAGAATATCACATTATAGCAGTTTCGCACTTGTAACGGTACAACACGCAGTATCTGGCTTGTTCAAGCCGTTTTGTGTACTTTCACAACATTTCACCTATTGCAGTTTCGTACATGCAATAAAACAACACTATCTCGTTAGATGACGTCCTTTTTGGTGGTCTCACGACGCTACATAGCTTAAACTAACATAACTCAAGCTAACCTTCGCACTTCTATCGTTAGAAAACGTTTTACTCGCAACTTTACAATGTTTTCTACAGGATTACGATGGTTTCATGCGCTTTCACATTAGATATCGTAGTTCCCGACTTGTAATGTTGAAAAACACTACATCTCACTAAGTGACATTGTTTAATGCGGTTTTACGACGGTTGATATCTCAACCTAACCTAACATTCGCACTTGTATACGCTCAATTACACTGTTTCGTTCACAATTACGATATTTGCTTGACCTCACAGTTTCTCACCAACTTATTACAGTACAGAACGCTGTATCTCGCTAAATGACAGCGTTCTTTAAGGTTTCAAGATACTTGCATGCGCTTCAACGAGAATATCACAACATAGCAGTTTCGCACTTGTAACGGTACAACACGCAGTATTTGGCTTGTTCATGCCGTTTTGTGTGCTTTCACAACATTTCACCTATCGCAGTTTCGTACTCGCAATAAAACAACACTATCTCGTTAGATGACGTTGTTTTTGGTAGTTTCACGACGCTACCTAGCTTAAACTAACCTAACCTAACCTAACCTTCGCACTTCTATCGTTAGAAAACGTTTTACTCGCTACTTTACAATGTTTTCTACAAGATTACGACGGTTTCATGCGCTTTCACATTAGATATCGTAGTTCCCGACTTGTAATGTTGAAAAACACTACATCTCACTAAGTGACATTGTTTAATGCGGTTTTACGACGGTTGATATGTCAACCTAACCTAACATTCGCACTTGTATCTAAAGACGCTCATTTACACTGTTTCGTTCACAATTACGATATTTGCTTGACCTCACAGTTTCTCACCAACTTATTACAGTACAGAACGCTGTATCTCGCTAAATGACATCGTTCTTTAAGGTTTCACGATTCTTGCATGCGCTTTACCGAGAATGTCACAACATAGCAGTTTCGCACTTGTAACGGTACAACACGCAGTATTTGGCTTGTTCATGCCGTTTTGTGTGCTTTCACAACATTTTACCTATCGCAGTTTCGTACTCGCAATAAAAAACACTATCTCTTTAGATGACGTCGTTTTTGGTAGTTTCACGACGCTACCTAGCCTAAACTAACCTAACCTAACCTAACCTTCGCACTTCTATCGTTAGAAAACGTTTTACTCGCAACTTTACAATGTTCGCTACAAGATTACGACGGTTTCATGCGCTTTCACATTAGATATCGTAGTTCCCGACTTGTAATGTTGAAAAACACTACATCTCACTAAGTGACATTGTTTAATGCGGTTTTACGACGGTTGATATCTCAACCTAACCTAACATTCGCACTTGTATCTAAATACGCTCAATTACACTGTTTCGTTCACAATTACGATATTTGCTTGACCTCACAGTTTCTCACCAACTTATTACAGTACAGAACGCTGTATCTCGCTAAATGACATCGTTCTTTAAGGTTTCACGATACTTGCATGCGCTTTAACGAGAATATCACAATAAAGCAGTTTCGCACTTGTAACGGCACAAGACGCAGTATCTGGCTAGTTCATGCCATTTTGTGTGCTTTCCCAATATTTCACCTATCGCAGTTTCGTACTCGCAATAAAACAACACTATCTCGTTAGATGACATCGTTTTTGGTGGCTTCACGACGCTACCTAGCTCAAACTAACCGAACCTTCGCACTTCTATCGTTAGAAAACGTTTTATTCGCTACTTTACAATGTTTTCTACAAGATTACGACGGTTTCATGCGCTTTCACATTAGATATCGCAGTTCCCGACTTTTAATGGTGAAAAACACAGCATCTCACTAAGTGACATTGTTTAATTCGGTTTTACGACGGTTGATATGTCAACCTAACCTAACATTCGCACTTGTATCTAAAGTCGCTCAATTACACTGTTTCGTTCACAATTACGATATTTGCTTGACCTCACAGTTTCTCACCAACTTATTACAGTACAGAACGCTGTATCTCGCTAAATGACATCGTTCTTTAAGGTTTCACGATACTTGCATGCGCTTTACCGAGAATGTCACAACATAGCAGTTTCGCACTTGTAACGGTACAACACGCAGTATTTGGCTTGTTCATGCCGTTTTGTATGCTTTCACAACATTTTACCTATCGCAGTTTCGTACTCGCAATAAAACAACACTATCTCGTTAGATGACGTCGTTTTTGGTGGTTTCACGACGCTACCTAGCTTAAACTAACATAACTCAACCTAACATAACCTTCGCACTTCTATCGTTAGAAAACGTTTTACTCGCTACTTTACATTGCTTTCTACAACATTACGACGGTTTCAAGCGCTCTCACATTAGATATCGCAGTTCCCAACTTGTAAAGATGAAAAACACTGCATCTCACTAAGTGACATTGTTTAATGCGGTTTTACGACGGTTCATACCTTAACCTAACGTAACCTAACCTAACCTAACCTAACCTTACCTAACCTAACCTAACCTAACCTTACCTAACCCAACCTAACCTAACCTAACCTAACCAAACCTTACCTAACATCCCTAACATAACCTAACCTAACCTAACCAAACCTAACCTAACCTAACCTAACGTAACCTAACCAAACCTAACCTAACCTAACCTAACGACGTTTGCAAGCGCTTTCATTTAGATATCGCAGTTCCCGACTTGTAATGGTGAAAAACACTGCATCTCACTAAGTGACATTGTTTAATGCGGTTTTACGACGGTTCATATCTTAACCTAACCTAACATTCGCACTTGCATTAAAAAACGCTCTATTACACTGTTTCGTTCACAATTAGGATATTTGCATAACCTCACAGTTTTTCACCAACTTATTGCAGTACAGAAGGCTGTATCTCGCTAAATGACATTGTTCTTTAAGGTTTCACGATGCTTGCATGCGCTTTAACGAGAATATCACAATATAGCAGTTTCGCACTTGTAACGGTAGAACACGCAGTATTTGGCTTGTTCATGCCGTTTTGTGTGCTTTCACAACATTTCACCTATCGCAGTTTAATACTCGCTATAAAACAACACTATCTCGTTAGATGACGTCGTTTTTGGTAGTTTCACGACGCTACCTAGCTTAAACTAACCTAACCTAACCTAACCTTCGCACTTCTATCGTTAGAAAACGTTTTACTCGCAACTTTACAATGTTTTCTACAAGATTACGATGGTTTCATGCGCTTTCACATTAGATATCGTAGTTCCCGACTTGTAATGTTGAAAAACACTACATCTCACTAACTGACATTGTTTAATGCGGTTTTACGACGGTTGATATGTCAACCTAACCTAACATTCGCACTTGTATCTAAAGACGCTCAATTACACTGTTTCGTTCACAATTACGATATTTGCTTGACCTCACAGTTTCTCACCAACTTATTACAGTACAGAACGCTGTATCTCGCTAAATGACATCGTTCTTTAAGGTTTCACGATACTTGCATGCGCTTTACCGAGAATGTCAAAACATAGCAGTTTCGCACTTGTAACGGTACAACACGCAGTATTTGGCTTGTTCATGCCGTTTTGTGTGCTTTCACAACATTTTACCTATCGCAGTTTCGTACTCGCAATAAAACAACACTATCTCGTTAGATGACGTCGTTTTTGGTGGTTTCACGACGCTACCTAGCTTAAACTAACATAACCTAACATAACCTTCGCACTTCTATCGTTAGAAAACGTTTTACTCGCTACTTTACATTGCTTTCTACAACATTACGACGGTTTCAAGCGCTTTCACATTAGATATCGCAGTTCCCAACTTGTAAAGGTGAAAAACACTGCATCTCACTAAGTGACATTGTTTATTGCGGTTTTACGACGGTTCATACCTTAACCTAACGTAACCTAACCTAACCTAACCAAACCTAACCTAACATAACCTAACCTAACCTAACCTAACCTAACCTAACCAAACCTAACCTAACGTAACCTAACCTAACCTAACCTAACCTAACGACGTTTGCAAGCGCTTTCACATTAGATATCGCAGTTCCCGACTTGTAATGGTGAAAAACACTGCATCTCACTAAGTGACATTGTTTAGTGCGGTTTTACGACGGTTCATATCTTAACCTAACCTAACATTCGTACTTGTATTGAAAAACGCTCTATTACACTGTTTCGTTCACAATTACGATATTTGCATAACCTCACAGTTTTTCACCAACTTATTGCAGTACAGAACGCTGTATCTCGCTAAATGACATTGTTCTTTAAGGTTTCACGATGCTTGCATGCGCTTTAACGAGAATATCACAATATAGCAGTTTCGCACTTGTAACGGTAGAACACGCAGTATTTGGCTTGTTCATGCCGTTTTGTGTGCTTTCACATTATTTCACCTATCGCAGTTTAATACTCGCAATAAAACAACACTATCTCTTTAGATGACGTCGTTTTTGGTAGTTTCACGACGCTACCTAGCCTAAACTAACCTAACCTAACCTAACCTTCGCACTTCTATCGTTAGAAAACGTTTTACTCGCAACTTTACAATGTTTTCTACAAGATTACGATGGTTTCATGCGCTTTCACATTAGATATCGTAGTTCCCGACTTGTAATGTTGAAAAACACTACATCTCACTAAGTGACATTGTTTAATGCGGTTTTACGATGGTTGATATGTCAACCTAACCTAACATTCGCACTTGTATCTAAAGACGCTCAATTACACTGTTTCGTTCACAATTACGATATTTGCTTGACCTCACAGTTTCTCACCAACTTATTACAGTACAGAACGCTGTATCTCGCTAAATGACATCGTTCTTTAAGGTTTCACGATACTTGCATGCGCTTTACCGAGAATGTCACAACATAGCAGTTTCGCACTTGTAACGGTACAACACGCAGTATTTGGCTTGTTCATGCCGTTTTGTGTGCTTTCACAACATTTTACCTATCGCAGTTTCGTACTCGCAATAAAACAACACTATCTCGTTAGATGACGTCGTTTTTGGTGGTTTCACGACGCTACCTAGCTTAAACTAACATAACTCAACCTAACATAACTTTCGCACTTCTATCGTGAGAAAACGTTTTACTCGCTACTTTACATTGCTTTCTACAACATTACGACGGTTTCAAGCGCTTTCACATTAGATATCGCAGTTCCCAACTTGTAAAGGTGAAAAACACTGCATCTCACTAAGTGACATTGTTTAATGCGGTTTTAGCGCGGTTCATATCTTAACCTAACCTAACCTAACCTAACCCAACCTAACCTAACATAACCTAACCTAACCTAACCAAACCTAACCTAACGTAACCTAACCTAACCTAACCTAACCTAACGACGTTTGCAAGCGCTTTCACATTAGATATCGCAGTTCCCGACTTGTAATGGTGAAAAACACTGCATCTCACTAAGTGACATTGTTTAATGCGGTTTTACGACGGTTCATATCTTAACCTAACCTAACATTCGTACTTGTATTGAAAAACGCTCTATTACACTGTTTCGTTCACAATTAGGATATTTGCATAACCTCACAGTTTTTCACCAACTTATTGCAGTACAGAACGCTGTATCTCGCTAAAGGACATCGTTCTTTAAGGTTTCACGATGCTTGCATGCGCTTTAACAAGAATATCACATTATAGCAGTTTCGCACTTGTAACGGTACAACACGCAGTATCTGGCTTGTTCAAGCGGTTATGTGTACTTTCACAACATTTCACCTATTGAGGTTACGTACATGCAATAAAACAACACTATCTCGTTAGATGACGTCCTTTTTGGTGGTCTCACGACGCTACATAGCTTAAACTAACATAACTCAAGCTAACCTTCGCACTTCTATCGTTAGAAAACGTTTTACTCGCAACTTTACAATGTTTTCTACAAGATTACGACGGTTTCATGCGCTTTCACATTAGATATCGTAGTTCCCGACTTGTAATGTTGAAAAACACTACATCTCACTAAGTGACATTGTTTAATGCGGTTTTACGACGGTTGATATCTCAACCTAACCTAACATTCGTACTTGTATCTAAATACGCTCAATTACACTGTTTCGTTCACAATTACGATATTTGCTTGACCTCACAGTTTCTCACCAACTTATTACAGTACAGAACGCTGTATCTCGCTAAATGACATCGTTCTTTAAGGTTTCACGATGCTTGCATGCGCTTTAACAAGAATATCACATTATAGCAGTTTCGCACTTGTAACGGTACAACACGCAGTATCTGGCTTGTTCAAGCCGTTTTGTGTACTTTCACAACATTTCACCTATTGCAGTTACGTACATGCAATAAAACAACACTATCTCGTTAGATGACGTCCTTTTTGGTGGTCTCACGACGCTACATAGCTTAAACTAACATAACTCAAGCTAACCTTCGCACTTCTATCGTTAGAAAACGTTTTACTCGCAACTTTACAATGTTTTCTACAAGATTACGACGGTTTCATGCGCTTTCACATTAGATATCGTAGTTCCCGACTTGTAATGTTGAAAAACACTACATCTCACTAAGTGACATTGTTTAATGCGGTTTTACGACGGTTGATATGTCAACCTAACCTAACATTCGCACTTGTATCTAAAGACGCTCAATTACACTGTTTCGTTCACAATTACGATATTTGCTTGACCTCACAGTTTCTCACCAACTTATTACAGTACAGAACGCTGTATCTCGATAAATGACATCGTACTTTAAGGTTTCACGATACTTGCATGCGCTTTACCGAGAATGTCAAAACATAGCAGTTTCGCACTTGTAACGGTACAACACGCAGTATTTGGCTTGTTCATGCCGTTTTGTGTGCTTTCACAACATTTTACCTATCGCAGTTTCGTACTCGCAATAAAACAACACTATCTCGTTAGATGACGTCGTTTTTGGTGGTTTCACGACACTACCTAGCTTAAACTAACATAACCTAACCTTCGCACTTCTATCGTTAGAAAACGTTTTACTCGCTACTTTACATTGCTTTCTACAACATTACGACGGTTTCAAGCGCTTTCACATTAGATATCGCAGTTCCCAACTTGTAAAGGTGAAAAACACTGCATCTCACTAAGTGACATTGTTTATTGCGGTTTTACGACGGTTCATACCTTAACCTAACGTAACCTAACCTAACCTAACCCAACCTAACCTAACATAACCTAACCTAACCTAACCAAACCTAACTAATGTAACCTAACCTAACCTAACCTAACCTAACCTAACGACGTTTGCAAGCGCTTTCACATTAGATATCGCAGTTCCCGACTTGTAATGGTGAAAAACACTGCATCTCACTGACATTGTTAAATGCGGTTTTACGACGGTTCATATCTTAACCTAACCTAACATTCGTACTTGTATTGAAAAACGCTCTATTACACTGTTTCGTTCACAATCAGGATATTTGCATAACCTCACAGTTTTTCACCAACTTATTGCAGTAGAGAACGCTGTATCTCGCTAAATGACATTGTTCTTTAAGGTTTCACGATGCTTGCTTGCGCTTTAACGAGAGTATCACAATATAGCACTTTCGCACTTGTAACGGTAGAACACGCAGTATTTGGCTTGTTCATGCCGTTTTGTGTGCTTTCACATTTCACCTATCGCAGTTTAATACTCGCTATAAAACAACACTATCTCGTTAGATGACGCCGTTTTTGGTAGTTTCACGACGCTACCTAGCTTAAACTAACCTAACCTAACCTAACCTTCGCACTTCTATCGTTAGAAAACGTTTTACTCGCTACTTTACAATGTTTTCTACAAGATTACGACGGTTTCATGCGCTTTCACATTAGATATCGTAGTTCCCGACTTGTAATGTTGAAAAACACTACATCTCACTAAGTGACATTGTTTAATGCGGTTTTACGACGGTTGATATGTCAACCTAACCTAACATTCGCACTTGTATCTAAAGACGCTCATTTACACTGTTTCGTTCACAATTACGATATTTGCTTGACCTCACAGTTTCTCACCAACTTATTACAGTACAGAACGCTGTATCTCGCTAAATGACATCGTTCTTTAAGGTTTCACGATTCTTGCATGCGCTTTACCGAGAATGTCACAACATAGCAGTTTCGCACTTGTAACGGTACAACACGCAGTATTTGGCTTGTTCATGCCGTTTTGTGTGCTTTCACAACATTTTACCTATCGCAGTTTCGTACTCGCAATAAAACAACACTATCTCGTTAGATGACGTCGTTTTTGGTGGTTTCACGACGCTACCTAGCTTAAACTAACATAACTCAACCTAACATAACCTTCGCACTTCTATCGTTAGAAAACGTTTTACTCGCTACTTTACATTGCTTTCTACAACATTACGACGGTTTCATGCGCTTTCACATTAGATATCGTAGTTCCCGACTTGTAATGTTGAAAAACACTACATCTCACTAAGTGACATTGTTTAATGCGGTTTTACGACGGTTGATATCTCAACCTAACCTAACATTCGAACTTGTATCTAAATACGCTCAATTACACTGTTTCGTTCACAATTACGATATTTGCTTGACCTCACAGTTTCTCACCAACTTATTACAGTACAGAACGCTGTATCTCGCTAAATGACATCGTTCTTCAAGGTTTCACGATACTTGCATGCGCTTTAACGAGAATATCACAATAAAGCAGTTTCGCACTTGTAACGGCACAAGACGCAGTATTTGGCTTGTTCATGCCGTTTTGTGTGTTTCACAACATTTCACCTATCGCAGTTTCGTACTCGCAATAAAACAACACTATCTCGTTAGATGACATCGCTTTTGGTGGTTTCACGACGCTACCTAGCTCAAACTAACCGAACCTTCGCACTTCTATCGTTAGAAAACGTTTTATTCGCTACTTTACAATGTTTTCTACAAGATTACGACGGTTTCATGCGCTTTCACATTAGATATCGCAGTTCCCGACTTGTAATGGTGAAAAACACAGCATCTCACTAAGTGACATTGTTTAATGCGGTTTTAGCGCGGTTCATATCTTAACCTAACCTAACCTTACCTAACCCAACCTAACCTAACCTAACCTAACCAAACCTTACCTAACATAACCTAACCTAACCTAACCTAACCTAACCTAACCAAACCTAACCTGACCTAACCTAACGTAACCTAACCTAACCTAACCTAACCAAACCTAACCTAACCTAACGACGGTTGCAAGCGCTTTCACATTAAATATCGCAGTTCCCCACTTTTAATGGTGAAAAACACTGCATCTCAGTAATTGACATTGTTTAATGCGGTTTTACGACGGTTCATATCTTAACCTAACCTAACATTCGCACTTGTATCTAAAAACGCTCTATTACACTGTTTTGTTCACAATTACGATATTTGCATAACCTTACAGTTTTTCACCAACTTATTGCAGTACAGAACGCTGTATCTCGCTAAATGACATTGTTCTTTAAGGTTTCACGATGCTTGCATGCGCTTTAACGAGAATATCACAATATAGCTGTTTCGCACTTGTAACGGTAGAACACGCACTATTTGGCTTGTTCATGCCGTTTTGTGTGCTTTCACAACATTTCACCTATGGCAGTTTAATACTCGCTATAAAACAACACTATCTCGTTAGATGACGTCGTTTTTGGTAGTTTCACGACGCTACCTAGCTTAAACTAACCTAATCTAACCTAACCTTCGAACTTCTATCGTTAGAAAACGTTTTACTCGCAACTTTACAATGTTTTTTACAAGATTACGACGGTTTCATGCGCTTTCACATTAGATATCGTAGTTCCCGACTTGTAATGTTGAAAAACACTACATCTCACTAAGTGACATTGTTTAATGCGGTTTTACGACGGTTGATATATCAACCTAACCTAACATTCGCACTTGTATCTAAAGACGCTCAATTACACTGTTTCGTTCACAATTACGATATTTGCTTGACCTCACAGTTTCTCACCAACTTAATACAGTACAGAACGCTGTATCTTGCTAAATGACATCGTTCTTTAAGGTTTCACGATACTTGCATGCGCTTTACCGAGAATATCAAAATATAGCAGTTTCGCACTTGTAACGGTAGAACACGCAGTATTTGGCTTGTTCATGCCGTTTTGTGTGCTTTCACAACATTTCACCTATCGCAGTTTAATACTCGCTATAAAACAACACTATCTTGTTAGATGACGTCGTTTTTGGTAGTTTCACGACGCTACCTAGCTTAAACTAACCTAACCTAACCTAACCTTCGCACTTCTATCGTTAGAAAACGTTTTACTCGCCACTTTACAATGTTTTCTACAAGATTACGACGGTTTCATGCGCTTTCACATTAGATATCGTAGTTCCCGACTTGTAATGTTGAAAAACACTACATCTCACTAAGTGACATTGTGTAATGCGGTTTTACGACGGTTGATATGTCAACCTAACCTAACATTCGCACTTGTATCTAAAGACGCTCAATTACACTGTTTCGTTCACAATTAGGATATTTGCATAACCTCACAGTTTCTCACCAACTTATTACAGTACAGAACGCTGTATCTCGCTAAAGGACATCGTTCTTTAAGGTTTCACGATGCTTGCATGCGCTTCAACGAGAATATCACAACATAGCAGTTTCGCACTTGTAACGGTACAACACGCAGTATTTGGCTTGTTCATGCCGTTTTGTGTGCTTTCACAACATTTCACCTATCGCAGTTTCCTACTCGCAATAAAACAACACTATCTCGTTAGATGACGTTGTTTTTGGTAGTTTCACGACGCTACCTAGCTTAAACTAACATAACTCAACCTAACATAACCTTCGCACTTCTATCGTTAGAAAACGTTTTACTCGCTACTTTACATTGCTTTCTACAACATTACGACGGTTTCAAGCGCTTTCACATTAGATATCACAGTTCCCAACTTGTAAAGGTGAAAAACACTGCATCTCACTAAGTGACATTGTTTAATGCGGTTTTACGACGGTTCATACCTTAACCTAACGTAACCTAACCTAACCTAACCTAACCTTACCTAACCTAACTTAACCTAACCTAACCAACCCAACCCAACCTAACCTAACCTAACCTAACCTAAACTAACCTAACCCAACCTAACCTAACCTAACCTAACCTAACCCAACCTAACCCAACCCAACCCAACCTAACCTAACCAAAGCTAACCTAACCTAACCTAACCAAACCTAACCTAACCTAACTTAACCTAACCTAACGTAACCTAACCTAACCTAACCTATTCTAACGTAACCTAACCTAACCTGACCTAACCTAACCTAACGTAACCTAACCTAACCTAACATAACCTAACGTAACCTAACCTAACCTAACGTAACCTAACCCAACCTAACCCAACCTAACCCAACCCAACCCAACCCAACAACACCCAACCCAACCTAACCTAACCTAACCTAACCTTACCTAACCTAACCAAATTATCCTTACCTAACCTAACCTAACCTAACGTAACCTAACCTAACCTAACCTAACGTAGCCTAACCTAACCTAACCTAACCCAACCTAACCTAACCTAACCTAACCCAACTCAACCCAACCTAACCTAATCTAACCTAACCTAACCTAACCTAACCAAACCTAACCTAACCTAACCTAACCTAACATAACGACGGTTGCAAGCGCTTTCACATTAGATATCGCAGTTCCCCACTTTTTAATGGTGAAAAACACTGCATCTCACTAATTGACATTCTTTAATGCGGTTTTACGACGGTTCATATCTTAACCTAACCTAACATTCGCACTTGTATCTAAAAACGCTCTATTACACTGTTTTGTTCACAATTACGATATTTGCATAACCTCACAGTTTTTCACCAACTTATTGCAGTACAGAACGCTGTATCTCGCTAAATGACATTGTTCTTTAAGGTTTCACGATGCTTGCATGCGCTTTAACGAGAATATCACAATATAGCAGTTTCGCACTTGTAACGGTAGAACACGCAGTATTTGGCTTGTTCATGCCGTTTTGTGTGCTTTCACAACATTTCACCTATGGCAGTTTAATACTCGCTATAAAACAACACTATCTCGTTAGATGACGTCGTTTTTGGTAGTTTCACGACGCTACCTAGCTTAAACTAACCTAACCTAACCTAACCTTCGCACTTCTATCGTTAGAAAACGTTTTACTCGCAACTTTACAATGTTTTTTACAAGATTACGACGGTTTCATGCGCTTTCACATTAGATATCGTAGTTCCCCACTTGTAATGTTGAAAAACACTACATCTCACTAAGTGACAATGTTTAATGCGGTTTTACGACGGTTGATATATCAACCTAACCTAGCATTCGCACTTGTATCTAAAGACGCTCAATTACACTGTTTCGTTCACAATTACGATATTTGCTTGACCTCACAGTTTCTCACCAACTTAATACAGTACAGAACGCTGTATCTCGCTAAATGACATCGTTCTTTAAGGTTTCACGATACTTGCATGCGCTTTACCGAGAATATCACAATATAGCAGTTTCGCACTTGTAACGGTAGAACACGCAGTATTTGGCTTGTTCATGCCGTTTTGTGTGCTTTCACAACATTTCACCTATCGCAGTTTAATACTCGCAATAAAACAACACTATCTCGTTAGATGACGTCGTTTTTGGTGGTTTCACGACGCTACGTAGCTTAAACTAACATAACTCAACCTAACATAACCTTCGCACTTCTATCGTTAGAAAACGTTTTACTCGCTACTTTACATTGCTTTCTACAACATTACGACGGTTTCAAGCGCTTTCACATTAGATATCGCAGTTCCCAACTTGTAAAGGTGAAAAACACTGCATCTCACTAAGTGACTTTGTTTAATGCGGTTTTACGACGGTTCATACCTTAACCTAACGTAACCTAACCTAACCTAACCCAACCTAACCTAACATAACCTAACCTAACCTAACCTAACCTAACCAAACCTAACCTAACGTAACCTAACCTAACCTAACCTAACCTAACCTAACGACGTTTGCAAGCGCTTTCACATTAGCTATCGCAGTTCCCGACTTGTAATGGTGAAAAACACTGCATCTCACTAAGTGACATTGTTTAATGCGGTTTTACGACGGTTCGTATCTTAACCTAACCTAACATTCGTACTTGTATTGTAAAACGCTCTATTACACTGTTTCGTTCACAAGTACGATATTTGCTTGACCTCACAGTTTCTCACCAACTTATTACAGTACAGAACGCTGTATCTCGCTAAATGACATCGTTCTTTTAGGTTTCACGATACTTGCATGCGCTTTACCGAGAATGTCACAACATAGCAGTTTCGCACTTGTAACGGTACAACACGCAGTATTTGGCTTGTTCATGCCGTTTTGTGTGCTTTCACAACATTTTACCTATCGCAGTTTCGTACTCGCAATAAAACAACACTATCTCGTTAGATGACGTTCTTTTTGGTGGTCTCACGACGCTACATAGCTTAAACTAACATAACTCAAGCTAACCTTCGCACTTCTATCGTTAGAAAACGTTTTACTCGCTACTTTACATTGCTTTCTACAACATTACGACGGTTTCAAGCGCTTTCACATTAGATATCGCAGTTCCCAACTTGTAAAGGTGAAAAACTTTGCATCTCACTAAGTGACATTGTTTAATGCGGTTTTACGACGGTTCATACCTTAACCTAACGTAACCTAACCTAACCTAACCCAACCTAACCTAACATAACCTAACCTAACCTAACCTAACCTAACCAAACCTAACCTAACGTAACCTAACCTAACCTAACCTAACCTAACGACGTTTGCAAGCGCTTTCACATTAGATATCGCAGTTCCCGACTTGTAATGGTGAAAAACACTGCATCTCACTAAGTGACAATGTTTAATGCGGTTTTACGACGGTTCATATCTTAACCTAACCTAACATTCGTACTTGTATTGAAAAACGCTCTATTACACTGTTTCGTTCACAATTACGATATTTGCATAACCTCACAGTTTTTCACCAACTTATTGCAGTACAGAACGCTGTATCTCGCTAAATGACATCGTTCTTTAAGGTTTCACGATGCTTGCATGCGCTTTAACGAGAATATCACATTATAGCAGTTTCGCACTTGTAACGGTACAACACGCAGTATCTGGCTTGTTCAAGCCGTTTTGTGTACTTTCACAACATTTCACCTATTGCAGTTTCGTACATGCAATAAAACAACACTATCTCGTTAGATGACGTCCTTTTTGGTGGTCTCACGACGCTACATAGCTTAAACTAACATAACTCAAGCTAACCTTCGCACTTCTATCGTTAGAAAACGTTTTACTCGCAACTTTACAATGTTTTCTACAAGATTTTGACGGTTTCATGCGCTTTCACATTAGATATCGTAGTTCCCGACTTGTAATGTTGAAAAACACTACATCTCACTAAGTGACATTGTTTAATGCGGTTTTACGACGGTTGATATCTCAACCTAACCTAACATTCGCACTTGTATCTAAATACGCTCAATTACACTGTTTCGTTCACAATTACGATATTTGCTTGACCTCACAGTTTCTCACAAACTTATTAAAGTACAGAGCGCTGTATCTCGCTAAATGACATCGTTCTTTAAGGTTTCACGATACTTGCATGCGCTTTAACGAGAATATCACAATAAAGCAGTTTCGCACTTGTAACGGCACAAGACGCAGTATCTGGCTAGTTCATGCCATTTTGTGTGCTTTCCCAATATTTCACCTATCGCAGTTTCGTACTCGCAATAAAACAACACTATCTCGTTAGATGACATCGTTTTTGGTGGCTTCGCGACGCTACCTAGCTCAAACTAACCGAACCTTCGCACTTCTATCGTTAGAAAACGTTTTATTCGCTACTTTACAATGTTTTCTACAAGATTACGACGGTTTCATGCGCTTTCACATTAGATATCGCAGTTCCCGACTTGTAATGGTGAAAAACACAGCATCTCACTAAGTGATATTGTTTAATGCGGTTTTAGCGCGGTTCATATCTTAACCTAACCTAACCTTACCTAACCCAACCTAACCTAACCTAACCAAACCTTACCTAACATCCCTAACCTAACCTAACCTAACCAAACCTAACCTAACCTAACCTAACCTAACCTAACCTAACCTAACGACGTTTGCAAGCGCTTGCACATTAGATATCGCAGTTCCCGACTTGTAATGGTGAAAAACACTGCATCTCACTAAGTGACATTGTTTAATGCGGTTTTACGACGGTTCATATCTTAACCTAACCTAACATTCGCACTTGCATTAAAAAACGCTCTATTACACTGTTTCGTTCACAATTAGGATATTTGCAAAACCTCACAGTTTTTCACCTACTTATTGCAGTACAGAACGCTGTATCTCGCTAAATGACATTGTTCTTTTAGGTTTCACGATACTTGCATGCGCTTTACCGAGAATGTCACAACATAGCAGTTTCGCACTTGTAACGGTACAACACGCAGTATTTGGCTTGTTCATGCCGTTTTGTGTGCTTTCACAACATTTTACCTATCGCAGTTTCGTACTCGCAATAAAACAACACTATCTCGTTAGATGACGTTCTTTTTGGTGGTCTCACGACGCTACATAGCTTAAACTAACATAACTCAAGCTAACCTTCGCACTTCTATCGTTAGAAAACGTTTTACTCGCAACTTTACAATGTTTTCTACAGGATTACGATGGTTTCATGCGCTTTCACATTAGATATCGTAGTTCCCGACTTGTAATGTTGAAAAACACTACATCTCACTAAGTGACATTGTTTAATGCGGTTTTACGACGGTTGATATCTCAACCTAACCTAACATTCGCACTTGTATACGCTCAATTACACTGTTTCGTTCACAATTACGATATTTGCTTGACCTCACAGTTTCTCACCAACTTATTACAGTACAGAACGCTGTATCTCGCTAAATGACATCGTTCTTTAAGGTTTCAAGATACTTGCATGCGCTTCAACGAGAATATCACAACATAGCAGTTTCGCACTTGTAACGGTACAACACGCAGTATTTGGCTTGTTCATGCCGTTTTGTGTGCTTTCACAACATTTCACCTATCGCAGTTTCGTACTCGCAATAAAACAACACTATCTCGTTAGATGACGTTGTTTTTGGTAGTTTCACGACGCTACCTAGCTTAAACTAACATAACTCAACCTAACATAACCTTCGCACTTCTATCGTTAGAAAACGTTTTACTCGCTACTTTACATTGCTTTCTACAACATTACGACGGTTTCAAGCGCTTTCCCATTAGATATCACAGTTCCCAACTTGTAAAGGTGAAAAACACTGCATCTCACTAAGTGACATTGTTTAATGCGGTTTTACGACGGTTCATACCTTAACCTAACGTAACCTAACCTAACCTAACCTAACCTTACCTAACCTAACCTAACCTAACCTAACCAACCCAACCCAACCTAACCTAACCTAACCTAACCTAAACTAACCTAACCCAACCTAACCTAACCTAACCTAACCTAACCTAACCTAACCCAACCTAACCCAACCCAACCCAACCTAACCTAACCAAAGCTAACCTAACCTAACCTAACCAAACCTAACCTAACCTAACTTAACCTAACCTAACGTAACCTAACCTAACCTAACCTATTCTAACGTAACCTAACCTAACCTGACCTAACCTAACCTAACGTAACCTAACCTAACCTAACCCAACCTAACCTAACATAACCTAACCCAACCTAACCAACGTAACCTAACCAAACCTAACCTAACGTAACCTAACCTAACCTAACCTAACCTAACCTAACGACGTTTGCAAGCGCTTTCACATTAGATATCGCAGTTCCCGACTTGTAATGGTGAAAAACACTGCATCTCACTAAGTGACATTGTTTAGTGCGGTTTTACGACGGTTCATATCTTAACCTAACCTAACATTCGTACTTGTATTGAAAAACGCTCTATTACACTGTTTCGTTCACAATTACAATATTTGCATAACCTCACAGTTTTTCACCAACTTATTGCAGTACAGAACGCTGTATCTCGCTAAATGACATTGTTCTTTAAGGTTTCACGATGCTTGCATGCGCTTTAACGAGAATATCACAATATAGCAGTTTCGCACTTGTAACGGTAGAACACGCAGTATTTGGCTTGTTCATGCCGTTTTGTGTGCTTTCACAACATTTCACCTATCGCAGTTTAATACTCGCAATAAAACAACACTATCTCTTTAGATGACGTCGTTTTTCGTAGTTTCACGACGCTACCTAGCTTAAACTAACCTAACCTAACCTAACCTTCGCACTTCTATTGTTAGAAAACGTTTTACTCGCAACTTTACAATGTTTTCTACAAGATTACGACGGTTTCATGCGCTTTCACATTAGATATCGTAGTTCCCGACTTGTAATGTTGAAAAACACTACATCTCACTAAGTGACATTGTTTAATGCGGTTTTACGACGGTTGATATATCAACCTAACCTAGCATTCGCACTTGTATCTAAAGACGCTCAATTACACTGTTTCGTTCACAATTACGATATTTGCTTGACCTCACAGTTTCTCACCAACTTAATACAGTACAGAACGCTGTATCTCGCTAAATGACATCGTTCTTTAAGGTTTCACGATACTTGCATGCGCTTTACCGAGAATATCACAATATAGCAGTTTCGCACTTGTAACGGTAGAACACGCAGTATTTGGCTTGTTCATGCCGTTTTGTGTGCTTTCACAACATTTCACCTATCGCAGTTTAATACTCGCAATAAAACAACACTATCTCGTTAGATGACGTCGTTTTTGGTGGTTTCACGACGCTACGTAGCTTAAACTAACATAACTCAACCTAACATAACCTTCGCACTTCTATCGTTAGAAAACGTTTTACTCGCTACTTTACATTGCTTTCTACAACATTACGACGGTTTCAAGCGCTTTCACATTAGATATCGCAGTTCCCAACTTGTAAAGGTGAAAAACACTGCATCTCACTAAGTGACTTTGTTTAATGCGGTTTTACGACGGTTCATACCTTAACCTAACGTAACCTAACCTAACCTAACCCAACCTAACCTAACATAACCTAACCTAACCTAACCTAACCTAACCAAACCTAACCTAACGTAACCTAACCTAACCTAACCTAACCTAACCTAACCTAACCCAACCTAACCCAACCCAACCCAACCTAACCTAACCAAAGCTAACCTAACCTAACCTAACCAAACCTAACCTAACCTAACTTAACCTAACCTAACGTAACCTAACCTAACCTAACCTATTCTAACGTAACCTAACCTAACCTGACCTAACCTAACCTAACGTAACCTAACCTAACCTAACATAACCTAACGTAACCTAAACTAACCTAACGTAACCTAACCCAACCTAACCCAACCTAACCCAACCCAACCCAACCCAACAACACCCAACCCAACCTAACCTAACCTAACCTAACCTTACCTAACCTAACCAAATTATCCTTACCTAACCTAACCTAACCTAACGTAACCTAACCTAACCTAACCTAACGTAGCCTAACCTAACCTAACCTAACCCAACCTAACCTAACCTAACCTAACCCAACTCAACCCAACCTAACCTAATCTAACCTAACCTAACCTAACCTAACCAAACCTAACCTAACCTAACCTAACCTAACATAACGACGGTTGCAAGCGCTTTCACATTAGATATCGCAGTTCCCCACTTTTTAATGGTGAAAAACACTGCATCTCACTAATTGACATTCTTTAATGCGGTTTTACGACGGTTCATATCTTAACCTAACCTAACATTCGCACTTGTATCTAAAAACGCTCTATTACACTGTTTTGTTCACAATTACGATATTTGCATAACCTCACAGTTTTTCACCAACTTATTGCAGTACAGAACGCTGTATCTCGCTAAATGACATTGTTCTTTAAGGTTTCACGATGCTTGCATGCGCTTTAACGAGAATATCACAATATAGCAGTTTCGCACTTGTAACGGTAGAACACGCAGTATTTGGCTTGTTCATGCCGTTTTGTGTGCTTTCACAACATTTCACCTATGGCAGTTTAATACTCGCTATAAAACAACACTATCTCGTTAGATGACGTCGTTTTTGGTAGTTTCACGACGCTACCTAGCTTAAACTAACCTAACCTAACCTAACCTTCGCACTTCTATCGTTAGAAAACGTTTTACTCGCAACTTTACAATGTTTTTTACAAGATTACGACGGTTTCATGCGCTTTCACATTAGATATCGTAGTTCCCGACTTGTAATGTTGAAAAACACTACATCTCACTAAGTGACAATGTTTAATGCGGTTTTACGACGGTTGATATATCAACCTAACCTAGCATTCGCACTTGTATCTAAAGACGCTCAATTACACTGTTTCGTTCACAATTACGATATTTGCTTGACCTCACAGTTTCTCACCAACTTAATACAGTACAGAACGCTGTATCTCGCTAAATGACATCGTTCTTTAAGGTTTCACGATACTTGCATGCGCTTTACCGAGAATATCACAATATAGCAGTTTCGCACTTGTAACGGTAGAACACGCAGTATTTGGCTTGTTCATGCCGTTTTGTGTGCTTTCACAACATTTCACCTATCGCAGTTTAATACTCGCAATAAAACAACACTATCTCGTTAGATGACGTCGTTTTTGGTGGTTTCACGACGCTACGTAGCTTAAACTAACATAACTCAACCTAACATAACCTTCGCACTTCTATCGTTAGAAAACGTTTTACTCGCTACTTTACATTGCTTTCTACAACATTACGACGGTTTCAAGCGCTTTCACATTAGATATCGCAGTTCCCAACTTGTAAAGGTGAAAAACACTGCATCTCACTAAGTGACTTTGTTTAATGCGGTTTTACGACGGTTCATACCTTAACCTAACGTAACCTAACCTAACCTAACCCAACCTAACCTAACATAACCTAACCTAACCTAACCTAACCTAACCAAACCTAACCTAACGTAACCTAACCTAACCTAACCTAACCTAACCTAACCTAACCTAACGACGTTTGCAAGCGCTTTCACATTAGATATCGCAGTTCCCGACTTGTAATGGTGAAAAACACTGCATCTCACTAAGTGACATTGTTTAATGCGGTTTTACGACGGTTCGTATCTTAACCTAACCTAACATTCGTACTTGCATTGTAAAACGCTCTATTACACTGTTTCGTTCACAATTACGATATTTGCTTGACCTCACAGTTTCTCACCAACTTATTACAGTACAGAACGCTGTATCTCGCTAAATGACATCGTTCTTTTAGGTTTCACGATACTTGCATGCGCTTTACCGAGAATGTCACAACATAGGAGTTTCGCACTTGTAACGGTACAACACGCAGTATTTGGCTTGTTCATGCCGTTTTGTGTGCTTTCACAACATTTTACCTATCGCAGTTTCGTACTCGCAATAAAACAACACTATCTCGTTAGATGACGTTCTTTTTGGTGGTCTCACGACGCTACATACCTTAAACTAACATAACTCAAGCTAACCTTCGCACTTCTATCGTTAGAAAACGTTTTACTCGCAACTTTACAATGTTTTCTACAAGATTACGATGGTTTCATGCGCTTTCACATTATATATCGTAGTTCCCGACTTGTAATGTTGAAAAACACTACATCTCACTAAGTGACATTGTTTAATGCGGTTTTACGACGGTTGATATCTCAACCTAACCTAACATTCGCACTTGTATACGCTCAATTACACTGTTTCGTTCACAATTACGATATTTGCTTGACCTCACAGTTTCTCACCAACTTATTACAGTACAGAACGCTGTATCTCGCTAAATGACATCGTTCTTTAAGGTTTCAAGATACTTGCATGCGCTTCAACGAGAATATCACAACATAGCAGTTTCGCACTTGTAACGGTACAACACGCAGTATTTGGCTTGTTCATGCCGTTTTGTGTGCTTTCACAACATTTCTCCTATCGCAGTTTCGTACTCGCAATAAAACAACACTATCTCGTTAGATGACGTTGTTTTTGGTAGTTTCACGACGCTACCTAGCTTAAACTAACATAACTCAACCTAACATAACCTTCGCACTTCAATCGTTAGAAAACGTTTTACTCGCTACTTTACATTGCTTTCTACAACATTACGACGGTTTCAAGCGCTTTCCCATTAGATATCACAGTTCCCAACTTGTAAAGGTGAAAAACACTGCATCTCACTAAGTGACATTGTTTAATGCGGTTTTACGACGGTTCATACCTTAACCTAACGTAACCTAACCTAACCTAACCTAACCTTACCTAACCTAACCTAACCTAACCTAACCAACCCAACCCAACCTAACCTAACCTAACCTAACCTAAACTAACCTAACCCAACCTAACCTAACCTAACCTAACCTAACCCAACCTAACCCAACCCAACCCAACCTAACCTAACCAAAGCTAACCTAACCTAACCTAACCAAACCTAACCTAACCTAACTTAACCTAACCTAACGTAACCTAACCTAACCTAACCTATTCTAACGTAACCTAACCTAACCTGACCTAACCTCATCATCATCATCATCATCATCATCAGCCTGACTACGTCCACTGCAGGACAAAGGCCTCTCCCATGTTCCGCCAGTTAACCCGGTCCTGTGCTTGCTGCTGCCAATTTATACCCGCAAACTTCTTAATCTCATCTGCCCACCTAACCTTCTGTCTCCCTCTAGCCCGCTTCCCTTCTCTGGGAATCCAGTCAGTTACCCTTAGTGACCAGCGGTTATCCTGTCTACGCGCTACATGCCCTGCCCATGTCCATTTCTTCATCTTGATTTCAGCTATGATATCCTTAACCCCCGTTTGTTCCCTAATCCACTCTGCTCTCTTCTTGTCTCTTAAGGTTACACCTACCATTTTTCTTTCCATTGCTCGCTGCGTCGTCCTCAATTTAAGCTGAACCCTCTTTGTAAGTCTCCAGGTTTCTGCTCCGTAGCTAAGTACCGGCAAGATACAGCTGTTATATACCTTCCTCTTGAGGGATAGTGGCAATCTACCTGTCATAATTTGAGAGTGCTTGCCGAATGTGCTCCACCCCATTCTTATTCTTCTAGTTACTTCAATCTCGTGGTTCGGCTCTGCGGTTATTACCTGCCCTAAGTAGACATAGTCTTTTACAACTTCAAGTGCACTATTACCTATCTCGAAGCGCTGCTCCTTGCCGAGGTTGTTGTACATTACTTTCGTTTTCTGCAGATTAATTTTAAGACCCACCTTTCTGCTCTCCTTGTCTAACTCCGTAATCATGAGAGCAGCGATGGCGTAGTGGTTAGAGCATCCGCCTCGTATGCAAGAGGTCTGTGGTTCAAATCCCGGTTCCGCGCAGTTCCCAACCGGATTAAAAAAAAAAATCCGCGTGTTGATGGAACTGCATTAGGAGGCCTGGGGTGCGGCCTCACCGGCAAACACCGCCGAGAACGCACTCCCTCACCAGAGAAGGATTGGCCACCCTGGTGCAGTATCTGGCCACTACCTCCCTCCCACCTAACCTAACCTAACGTAATCTAACCTAACCTAACATAACCTAACGTAACCTAACCTAACCTAACGTAACCTAACCTAACCGAACCCAACCTAACCCAACCCAACCCAACCCAACAACACCCAACCCAACCTAACCTAACCTAACCTTACCTAACCTAACCAAATTATCCTTACCTATCCTAACCTAACCTAACGTAACCTAACCTAACCTAACCTAACGTAACCTAACCTAACCTAACCTAACCCAACTCAACCCAACCTAACCTAACCTAACCTAACCCAACTCAACCCAACCTAACCTAATCTAACCTAACCTAACCTAACCTAACCTAACCAAACCTAACCTAACCTAACCTAACCTAACGACGGTTGCAAGCGCTTTCACATTAGATATCGCAGTTCCGCACTTTTAATGGTGAAAAACACTGCATCTCACTAATTGACATTGTTTAATGCGGTTTTACGACGGTTCATATCTTAACCTAACCTAACATTCGCACTTGTATCTAAAAACGCTCTATTACACTGTTTTGTTCACAATTACGATATTTGCATAACCTCACAGTTTTTCACCAACTTATTGCAGTACAGAACGCTGTATCTCGCTAAATGACATCGTTCTTTTAGGTTTCACGATACTTGCATGCGCTTTACCGAGAATATCACAATATAGCAGTTTCGCACTTGTCACGGTAGAACACGCAGTATTTGGCTTGTTCATGCCGTTTTGTGTGCTTTCACAACATTTCACCTATCGCAGTTTAATACTCGCAATAAAACAACACTATCTCGTTAGATGACGTCGTTTTTGGTGGTTTCACGACGCTACGTAGCTTAAACTAACATAACTCAACCTAACATAACCTTCGCACTTCTATCGTTAGAAAACGTTTTACTCGCTACTTTACATTGCTTTCTACAACATTACGACGGTTTCAAGCGCTTTCCCATTAGATATCACAGTTCCCAACTTGTAAAGGTGAAAAACACTGCATCTCACTAAGTGACATTGTTTAATGCGGTTTTACGACGGTTCATACCTTAACCTAACGTAACCTAACCTAACCTAACCTAACCTTACCTAACCTAACCTAACCTAACCTAACCAACCCAACCCAACCTAACCTAACCTAACCTAACCTAAACTAACCTAACCCAACCTAACCTAACCTAACCTAACCTAACCCAACCTAACCCAACCCAACCCAACCTAACCTAACCAAAGCTAACCTAACCTAACCTAACCAAACCTAACCTAACCTAACTTAACCTAACCTAACGTAACCTAACCTAACCTAACCTATTCTAACGTAACCTAACCTAACCTGACCTAACCTAACCTAACGTAACCTAACCTAACCTAACCCAACCTAACCTAACATAACCTAACCCAACCTAACCAACCTAACCTAACCAAACCTAACCTAACGTAACCTAACCTAACCTAACCTAACCTAACCTAACCTAACGACGTTTGCAAGCGCTTTCACATTAGATATCGCAGTTCCCGACTTGTAATGGTGAAAAACACTGCATCTCACTAAGTGACATTGTTTAGTGCGGTTTTACGACGGTTCATATCTTAACCTAACCTAACATTCGTACTTGTATTGAAAAACGCTCTATTACACTGTTTCGTTCACAATTACAATATTTGCATAACCTCACAGTTTTTCACCAACTTATTGCAGTACAGAACGCTGTATCTCGCTAAATGACATTGTTCTTTAAGGTTTCACGATGCTTGCATGCGCTTTAACGAGAATATCACAATATAGCAGTTTCGCACTTGTAACGGTAGAACACGCAGTATTTGGCTTGTTCATGCCGTTTTGTGTGCTTTCACAACATTTCACCTATCGCAGTTTAATACTCGCAATAAAACAACACTATCTCTTTAGATGACGTCGTTTTTGGTAGTTTCACGACGCTACCTAGCTCAAACTAACCTAACCTAACCTAACCTTCGCACTTCTATCGTTAGAAAACGTTTTACTCGCAACTTTACAATGTTTTCTACAAGATTACGACGGTTTCATGCGCCTTCACATGAGATATCGTAGTTCCCGACTTGTAATGTTGAAAAACACTACATCTCACTAAGTGACATTGTTTAATGCGGTTTTACGACGGTTGATATGTCAACCTAACCTAACATTCGCACTTGTATCTAAAGACGCTCAATTACACCGTTTCGTTCACGATTACGATATTTGCTTGACCTCACAGTTTCTCACCAACTTATTACAGTACAGAACGCTGTATCTCGCTGAATGACATCGTTCTTTAAGGTTTCACGATACTTGCATGCGCTTTACCGAGAATGTCACAACATAGCAGTTTCGCACTTGTAACGGTACAACACGCAGTATTTGGCTTGTTCATGCCGTTTTGTATGCTTTCACAACATTTTACCTATCGCAGTTTCGTACTCGCAATAAAACAACACTATCTCGTTAGATGACGTCGTTTTTGGTGGTTTCACGACGCTACCTAGCTTAAACTAACATAACTCGACCTAACATAACCTTCGCACTTCTATCGTTAGAAAACGTTTTACTCGCTACTTTACATTGCTTTCTACAACATTACGACGGTTTCAAGCGCTCTCACATTAGATATCGCAGTTCCCATTTTGTAAAGGTGAAAAACTGCATCTCACTAAGTGACATTGTTTATTGCGGTTTTACGACGGTTCATACCTTAACCTAACGTAACCTAACCTAACCTAACCCAACCTAACCTAACATAACCTAACCTAACCTAACCAAACCTAACTAATGTAACCTAACCTAACCTAACCTAACCTAACCTTACGACGTTTGCAAGCGCTTTCACATTAGATATCGCAGTTCCCGACTTGTAATGGTGAAAAACACTGCATCTCACTGACATTGTTAAATGCGGTTTTACGACGGTTCATATCTTAACCTAACCTAACATTCGTACTTGTATTGAAAAACGCTCTATTACACTGTTTCGTTCACAATTACAATATTTGCATAACCTCACAGTTTTTCACCTACTTATTGCAGTACAGAACGCTGTATCTCGCTAAATGACATCGTTCTTTTAGGTTTCACGATACTTGCATGCGCTTTACCGAGAATGTCACAACATAGCAGTTTCGCACTTGTAACGGTACAACACGCAGTATTTGGCTTGTTCATGCCGTTTTGTGTGCTTTCACAACATTTTACCTATCGCAGTTTCGTACTCGCAATAAAACAACACTATCTCGTTAGATGACGTTCTTTTTGGTGGTCTCACGACGCTACATAGCTTAAACTAACATAACTCAAGCTAACCTTCGCACTTCTATCGTTAGAAAACGTTTTACTCGCAACTTTACAATGTTTTCTACAGGATTACGATGGTTTCATGCGCTTTCACATTAGATATCGTAGTTCCCGACTTGTAATGTTGAAAAACACTACATCTCACTAAGTGACATTGTTTAATGCGGTTTTACGACGGTTGATATGTCAACCTAACCTAACATTCGCACTTGTATCTAAAGACGCTCATTTACACTGTTTCGTTCACAATTACGATATTTGCTTGACCTCACAGTTTCTCACCAACTTATTACAGTACAGAACGCTGTATCTCGCTAAATGACATCGTTTTTTAAGGTTTCACGATTCTTGCATGCGCTTTACCGAGAATGTCACAACATAGCAGTTTCGCACTTGTAACGGTACAACACGCAGTATTTGGCTTGTTCATGCCGTTTTGTGTGCTTTCACAACATTTTACCTATCGCAGTTTCGTACTCGCAATAAAACAACACTATCTCGTTAGATGACGTCGTTTTTGGTGGTTTCACGACGCTACCTAGCTTAAACTAACATAACTCAACCTAACATAACCTTCGCACTTCTATCGTTAGAAAACGTTTTACTCGCTACTTTACATTGCTTTCTACAACATTACGACGGTTTCATGCGCTTTCACATTAGATATCGTAGTTCCCGACTTGTAATGTTGAAAAACACTACATCTCACTAAGTGACATTGTTTAATGCGGTTTTACGACGGTTGATATCTCAACCTAACCTAACATTCGAACTTGTATCTAAATACGCTCAATTACACTGTTTCGTTCACAATTACGATATTTGCTTGACCTCACAGTTTCTCACCAACTTATTACAGTACAGAACGCTGTATCTCGCTAAATGACATCGTTCTTCAAGGTTTCACGATACTTGCATGCGCTTTAACGAGAATATCACAATAAAGCAGTTTCGCACTTGTAACGGCACAAGACGCAGTATCTGGCTAGTTCATGCCATTTTGTGTGCTTTTCCAATATTTCACCTATCGCAGTTTCGTACTCGCAATAAAACAACACTATCTCGTTAGATGACATCGTTTTTGGTGGTTTCACGACGCTACCTAGCTCAAACTAACCGAACCTTCGCACTTCTATCGTTAGAAAACGTTTTATTCGCTACTCTACAATGTTTTCTACAAGATTACGACGGTTTCATGCGCTTTCACATTAGATATCGCAGTTCCCGACTTGTAATGGTGAAAAACACAGCATCTCACTAAGTGACATTGTTTAATGCGGTTTTAGCGCGGTTCATATCTTAACCTAACCTAACCTTACCTAACCCAACCTAAACTAACCTAACCTAACCAAACCTTACCTAACCTAACCTAACCCAACTCAACCCAACCTAACCTAATCTAACCTAACCTAACCAAACCTAACCTAACCTAACGACGGTTGCAAGCGCTTTCACACTAGATATCGCATTCCCCACTTTTAATGGTGAAAAACACTGCATCTCACTAATTGACATTGTTTAATGCGGTTTTACGGCGGTTCATATCTTAACCTAACCTAACATTCGCACTTGTATCTAAAAACGCTCTATTACACTGTTTTGTTCACAATTACGATATTTGCATAACCTCACAGTTTTTCACCAACTTATTGCAGTACAGAACGCTGTATCTCGCTAAATGACATTGTTCTTTAAGGTTTCACGATGCTTGCATGCGCTTTAACGAGAATATCACAATATAGCAGTTTCGCACTTGTAACGGTAGAACACGCAGTATTTGGCTTGTTCATGCCGTTTTGTGTGCTTTCACAACATTTCACCTATGGCAGTTTAATACTCGCTATAAAACAACACTATCTCGTTAGATGACGTCGTTTTTGGTAGTTTCACGACGCTACCTAGCTTAAACTAACCTAACCTAACCTAACCTTCGCACTTCTATCGTTAGAAAACGTTTTACTCGCAACTTTACAATGTTTTTTACAAGATTACGACGGTTTCATGCGCTTTCACATTAGATATCGTAGTTCCCCACTTGTAATGTTGAAAAACACTACATCTCACTAAGTGACAATGTTTAATGCGGTTTTACGACGGTTGATATATCAACCTAACCTAGCATTCGCACTTGTATCTAAAGACGCTCAATTACACTGTTTCGTTCACAATTACGATATTTGCTTGACCTCACAGTTTCTCACCAACTTAATACAGTACAGAACGCTGTATCTCGCTAAATGACATCGTTCTTTAAGGTTTCACGATACTTGCATGCGCTTTACCGAGAATATCACAATATAGCAGTTTCGCACTTGTAACGGTAGAACACGCAGTATTTGGCTTGTTCATGCCGTTTTGTGTGCTTTCACAACATTTCACCTATCGCAGTTTAATACTCGCAATAAAACAACACTATCTCGTTAGATGACGTCGTTTTTGGTGGTTTCACGACGCTACGTAGCTTAAACTAACATAACTCAACCTAACATAACCTTCGCACTTCTATCGTTAGAAAACGTTTTACTCGCTACTTTACATTGCTTTCTACAACATTACGACGGTTTCAAGCGCTTTCACATTAGATATCGCAGTTCCCAACTTGTAAAGGTGAAAAACACTGCATCTCACTAAGTGACTTTGTTTAATGCGGTTTTACGACGGTTCATACCTTAACCTAACGTAACCTAACCTAACCTAACCCAACCTAACCTAACATAACCTAACCTAACCTAACCTAACCTAACCAAACCTAACCTAACGTAACCTAACCTAACCTAACCTAACCTAACCTAACGACGTTTGCAAGCGCTTTCACATTAGCTATCGCAGTTCCCGACTTGTAATGGTGAAAAACACTGCATCTCACTAAGTGACATTGTTTAATGCGGTTTTACGACGGTTCGTATCTTAACCTAACCTAACATTCGTACTTGTATTGTAAAACGCTCTATTACACTGTTTCGTTCACAATTACGATATTTGCTTGACCTCACAGTTTCTCACCAACTTATTACAGTACAGAACGCTGTATCTCGCTAAATGACATCGTTCTTTTAGGTTTCACGATACTTGCATGCGCTTTACCGAGAATGTCACAACATAGCAGTTTCGCACTTGTAACGGTACAACACGCAGTATTTGGCTTGTTCATGCCGTTTTGTGTGCTTTCACAACATTTTACCTATCGCAGTTTCGTACTCGCAATAAAACAACACTATCTCGTTAGATGACGTTCTTTTTGGTGGTCTCACGACGCTACATAGCTTAAACTAACATAACTCAAGCTAACCTTCGCACTTCTATCGTTAGAAAACGTTTTACTCGCTACTTTACATTGCTTTCTACAACATTACGACGGTTTCAAGCGCTTTCACATTAGATATCGCAGTTCCCAACTTGTAAAGGTGAAAAACTTTGCATCTCACTAAGTGACATTGTTTAATGCGGTTTTACGACGGTTCATACCTTAACCTAACGTAACCTAACCTAACCTAACCCAACCTAACCTAACATAACCTAACCTAACCTAACCTAACCTAACCAAACCTAACCTAACGTAACCTAACCTAACCTAACCTAACCTAACGACGTTTGCAAGCGCTTTCACATTAGATATCGCAGTTCCCGACTTGTAATGGTGAAAAACACTGCATCTCACTAAGTGACATTGTTTAATGCGGTTTTACGACGGTTCATATCTTAACCTAACCTAACATTCGTACTTGTATTGAAAAACGCTCTATTACACTGTTTCGTTCACAATTACGATATTTGCATAACCTCACAGTTTTTCACCAACTTATTGCAGTACAGAACGCTGTATCTCGCTAAATGACATCGTTCTTTAAGGTTTCACGATGCTTGCATGCGCTTTAACGAGAATATCACATTATAGCAGTTTCGCACTTGTAACGGTACAACACGCAGTATCTGGCTTGTTCAAGCCGTTTTGTGTACTTTCACAACATTTCACCTATTGCAGTTTCGTACATGCAATAAAACAACACTATCTCGTTAGATGACGTCCTTTTTGGTGGTCTCACGACGCTACATAGCTTAAACTAACATAACTCAAGCTAACCTTCGCACTTCTATCGTTAGAAAACGTTTTACTCGCAACTTTACAATGTTTTCTACAAGATTTTGACGGTTTCATGCGCTTTCACATTAGATATCGTAGTTCCCGACTTGTAATGTTGAAAAACACTACATCTCACTAAGTGACATTGTTTAATGCGGTTTTACGACGGTTGATATCTCAACCTAACCTAACATTCGCACTTGTATCTAAATACGCTCAATTACACTGTTTCGTTCACAATTACGATATTTGCTTGACCTCACAGTTTCTCACAAACTTATTAAAGTACAGAGCGCTGTATCTCGCTAAATGACATCGTTCTTTAAGGTTTCACGATACTTGCATGCGCTTTAACGAGAATATCACAATAAAGCAGTTTCGCACTTGTAACGGCACAAGACGCAGTATCTGGCTAGTTCATGCCATTTTGTGTGCTTTCCCAATATTTCACCTATCGCAGTTTCGTACTCGCAATAAAACAACACTATCTCGTTAGATGACATCGTTTTTGGTGGCTTCGCGACGCTACCTAGCTCAAACTAACCGAACCTTCGCACTTCTATCGTTAGAAAACGTTTTATTCGCTACTTTACAATGTTTTCTACAAGATTACGACGGTTTCATGCGCTTTCACATTAGATATCGCAGTTCCCGACTTGTAATGGTGAAAAACACAGCATCTCACTAAGTGATATTGTTTAATGCGGTTTTAGCGCGGTTCATATCTTAACCTAACCTAACCTTACCTAACCCAACCTAACCTAACCTAACCAAACCTTACCTAACATCCCTAACCTAACCTAACCTAACCAAACCTAACCTAACCTAACCTAACCTAACCTAACCTAACCTAACGACGTTTGCAAGCGCTTGCACATTAGATATCGCAGTTCCCGACTTGTAATGGTGAAAAACACTGCATCTCACTAAGTGACATTGTTTAATGCGGTTTTACGACGGTTCATATCTTAACCTAACCTAACATTCGCACTTGCATTAAAAAACGCTCTATTACACTGTTTCGTTCACAATTAGGATATTTGCAAAACCTCACAGTTTTTCACCTACTTATTGCAGTACAGAACGCTGTATCTCGCTAAATGACATCGTTCTTTTAGGTTTCACGATACTTGCATGCGCTTTACCGAGAATGTCACAACATAGCAGTTTCGCACTTGTAACGGTACAACACGCAGTATTTGGCTTGTTCATGCCGTTTTGTGTGCTTTCACAACATTTTACCTATCGCAGTTTCGTACTCGCAATAAAACAACACTATCTCGTTAGATGACGTTCTTTTTGGTGGTCTCACGACGCTACATAGCTTAAACTAACATAACTCAAGCTAACCTTCGCACTTCTATCGTTAGAAAACGTTTTACTCGCAACTTTACAATGTTTTCTACAGGATTACGATGGTTTCATGCGCTTTCACATTAGATATCGTAGTTCCCGACTTGTAATGTTGAAAAACACTACATCTCACTAAGTGACATTGTTTAATGCGGTTTTACGACGGTTGATATCTCAACCTAACCTAACATTCGCACTTGTATACGCTCAATTACACTGTTTCGTTCACAATTACGATATTTGCTTGACCTCACAGTTTCTCACCAACTTATTACAGTACAGAACGCTCTATCTCGCTAAATGACATCGTTCTTTAAGGTTTCAAGATACTTGCATGCGCTTCAACGAGAATATCACAACATAGCAGTTTCGCACTTGTAACGGTACAACACGCAGTATTTGGCTTGTTCATGCCGTTTTGTGTGCTTTCACAACATTTCACCTATCGCAGTTTCGTACTCGCAATAAAACAACACTATCTCGTTAGATGACGTTGTTTTTGGTAGTTTCACGACGCTACCTAGCTTAAACTAACATAACTCAACCTAACATAACCTTCGCACTTCTATCGTTAGAAAACGTTTTACTCGCTACTTTACATTGCTTTCTACAACATTACGACGGTTTCAAGCGCTTTCCCATTAGATATCACAGTTCCCAACTTGTAAAGGTGAAAAACACTGCATCTCACTAAGTGACATTGTTTAATGCGGTTTTACGACGGTTCATACCTTAACCTAACGTAACCTAACCTAACCTAACCTAACCTTACCTAACCTAACCTAACCTAACCTAACCAACCCAACCCAACCTAACCTAACCTAACCTAACCTAAACTAACCTAACCCAACCTAACCTAACCTAACCTAACCTAACCTAACCTAACCCAACCTAACCCAACCCAACCCAACCTAACCTAACCAAAGCTAACCTAACCTAACCTAACCAAACCTAACCTAACCTAACTTAACCTAACCTAACGTAACCTAACCTAACCTAACCTATTCTAACGTAACCTAACCTAACCTGACCTAACCTAACCTAACGTAACCTAACCTAACCTAACCCAACCTAACCTAACATAACCTAACCCAACCTAACCAACCTAACCTAACCAAACCTAACCTAACGTAACCTAACCTAACCTAACCTAACCTAACCTAACGACGTTTGCAAGCGCTTTCACATTAGATATCGCAGTTCCCGACTTGTAATGGTGAAAAACACTGCATCTCACTAAGTGACATTGTTTAGTGCGGTTTTACGACGGTTCATATCTTAACCTAACCTAACATTCGTACTTGTATTGAAAAACGCTCTATTACACTGTTTCGTTCACAATTACAATATTTGCATAACCTCACAGTTTTTCACCAACTTATTGCAGTACAGAACGCTGTATCTCGCTAAATGACATTGTTCTTTAAGGTTTCACGATGCTTGCATGCGCTTTAACGAGAATATCACAATATAGCAGTTTCGCACTTGTAACGGTAGAACACGCAGTATTTGGCTTGTTCATGCCGTTTTGTGTGCTTTCACAACATTTCACCTATCGCAGTTTAATACTCGCAATAAAACAACACTATCTCTTTAGATGACGTCGTTTTTCGTAGTTTCACGACGCTACCTAGCTTAAACTAACCTAACCTAACCTAACCTTCGCACTTCTATTGTTAGAAAACGTTTTACTCGCAACTTTACAATGTTTTCTACAAGATTACGACGGTTTCATGCGCTTTCACATTAGATATCGTAGTTCCCGACTTGTAATGTTGAAAAACACTACATCTCACTAAGTGACATTGTTTAATGCGGTTTTACGACGGTTGATATATCAACCTAACCTAGCATTCGCACTTGTATCTAAAGACGCTCAATTACACTGTTTCGTTCACAATTACGATATTTGCTTGACCTCACAGTTTCTCACCAACTTAATACAGTACAGAACGCTGTATCTCGCTAAATGACATCGTTCTTTAAGGTTTCACGATACTTGCATGCGCTTTACCGAGAATATCACAATATAGCAGTTTCGCACTTGTAACGGTAGAACACGCAGTATTTGGCTTGTTCATGCCGTTTTGTGTGCTTTCACAACATTTCACCTATCGCAGTTTAATACTCGCAATAAAACAACACTATCTCGTTAGATGACGTCGTTTTTGGTGGTTTCACGACGCTACGTAGCTTAAACTAACATAACTCAACCTAACATAACCTTCGCACTTCTATCGTTAGAAAACGTTTTACTCGCTACTTTACATTGCTTTCTACAACATTACGACGGTTTCAAGCGCTTTCACATTAGATATCGCAGTTCCCAACTTGTAAAGGTGAAAAACACTGCATCTCACTAAGTGACTTTGTTTAATGCGGTTTTACGACGGTTCATACCTTAACCTAACGTAACCTAACCTAACCTAACCCAACCTAACCTAACATAACCTAACCTAACCTAACCTAACCTAACCAAACCTAACCTAACGTAACCTAACCTAACCTAACCTAACCTAACCTAACCTAACCCAACCTAACCCAACCCAACCCAACCTAACCTAACCAAAGCTAACCTAACCTAACCTAACCAAACCTAACCTAACCTAACTTAACCTAACCTAACGTAACCTAACCTAACCTAACCTATTCTAACGTAACCTAACCTAACCTGACCTAACCTAACCTAACGTAACCTAACCTAACCTAACATAACCTAACGTAACCTAACCTAACCTAACGTAACCTAACCCAACCTAACCCAACCTAACCCAACCCAACCCAACCCAACAACACCCAACCCAACCTAACCTAACCTAACCTAACCTTACCTAACCTAACCAAATTATCCTTACCTAACCTAACCTAACCTAACGTAACCTAACCTAACCTAACCTAACGTAGCCTAACCTAACCTAACCTAACCCAACCTAACCTAACCTAACCTAACCCAACTCAACCCAACCTAACCTAATCTAACCTAACCTAACCTAACCTAACCAAACCTAACCTAACCTAACCTAACCTAACATAACGACGGTTGCAAGCGCTTTCACATTAGATATCGCAGTTCCCCACTTTTTAATGGTGAAAAACACTGCATCTCACTAATTGACATTCTTTAATGCGGTTTTACGACGGTTCATATCTTAACCTAACCTAACATTCGCACTTGTATCTAAAAACGCTCTATTACACTGTTTTGTTCACAATTACGATATTTGCATAACCTCACAGTTTTTCACCAACTTATTGCAGTACAGAACGCTGTATCTCGCTAAATGACATTGTTCTTTAAGGTTTCACGATGCTTGCATGCGCTTTAACGAGAATATCACAATATAGCAGTTTCGCACTTGTAACGGTAGAACACGCAGTATTTGGCTTGTTCATGCCGTTTTGTGTGCTTTCACAACATTTCACCTATGGCAGTTTAATACTCGCTATAAAACAACACTATCTCGTTAGATGACGTTGTTTTTGGTAGTTTCACGACGCTACCTAGCTTAAACTAACCTAACCTAACCTAACCTTCGCACTTCTATCGTTAGAAAACGTTTTACTCGCAACTTTACAATGTTTTTTACAAGATTACGACGGTTTCATGCGCTTTCACATTAGATATCGTAGTTCCCGACTTGTAATGTTGAAAAACACTACATCTCACTAAGTGACAATGTTTAATGCGGTTTTACGACGGTTGATATATCAACCTAACCTAGCATTCGCACTTGTATCTAAAGACGCTCAATTACACTGTTTCGTTCACAATTACGATATTTGCTTGACCTCACAGTTTCTCACCAACTTAATACAGTACAGAACGCTGTATCTCGCTAAATGACATCGTTCTTTAAGGTTTCACGATACTTGCATGCGCTTTACCGAGAATATCACAATATAGCAGTTTCGCACTTGTAACGGTAGAACACGCAGTATTTGGCTTGTTCATGCCGTTTTGTGTGCTTTCACAACATTTCACCTATCGCAGTTTAATACTCGCAATAAAACAACACTATCTCGTTAGATGACGTCGTTTTTGGTGGTTTCACGACGCTACGTAGCTTAAACTAACATAACTCAACCTAACATAACCTTCGCACTTCTATCGTTAGAAAACGTTTTACTCGCTACTTTACATTGCTTTCTACAACATTACGACGGTTTCAAGCGCTTTCACATTAGATATCGCAGTTCCCAACTTGTAAAGGTGAAAAACACTGCATCTCACTAAGTGACTTTGTTTAATGCGGTTTTACGACGGTTCATACCTTAACCTAACGTAACCTAACCTAACCTAACCCAACCTAACCTAACATAACCTAACCTAACCTAACCTAACCTAACCAAACCTAACCTAACGTAACCTAACCTAACCTAACCTAACCTAACCTAACCTAACCTAACGACGTTTGCAAGCGCTTTCACATTAGATATCGCAGTTCCCGACTTGTAATGGTGAAAAACACTGCATCTCACTAAGTGACATTGTTTAATGCGGTTTTACGACGGTTCGTATCTTAACCTAACCTAACATTCGTACTTGCATTGTAAAACGCTCTATTACACTGTTTCGTTCACAATTACGATATTTGCTTGACCTCACAGTTTCTCACCAACTTATTACAGTACAGAACGCTGTATCTCGCTAAATGACATCGTTCTTTTAGGTTTCACGATACTTGCATGCGCTTTACCGAGAATGTCACAACATAGCAGTTTCGCACTTGTAACGGTACAACACGCAGTATTTGGCTTGTTCATGCCGTTTTGTGTGCTTTCACAACATTTTACCTATCGCAGTTTCGTACTCGCAATAAAACAACACTATCTCGTTAGATGACGTTCTTTTTGGTGGTCTCACGACGCTACATACCTTAAACTAACATAACTCAAGCTAACCTTCGCACTTCTATCGTTAGAAAACGTTTTACTCGCAACTTTACAATGTTTTCTACAAGATTACGATGGTTTCATGCGCTTTCACATTATATATCGTAGTTCCCGACTTGTAATGTTGAAAAACACTACATCTCACTAAGTGACATTGTTTAATGCGGTTTTACGACGGTTGATATCTCAACCTAACCTAACATTCGCACTTGTATACGCTCAATTACACTGTTTCGTTCACAATTACGATATTTGCTTGACCTCACAGTTTCTCACCAACTTATTACAGTACAGAACGCTGTATCTCGCTAAATGACATCGTTCTTTAAGGTTTCAAGATACTTGCATGCGCTTCAACGAGAATATCACAACATAGCAGTTTCGCACTTGTAACGGTACAACACGCAGTATTTGGCTTGTTCATGCCGTTTTGTGTGCTTTCACAACATTTCTCCTATCGCAGTTTCGTACTCGCAATAAAACAACACTATCTCGTTAGATGACGTTGTTTTTGGTAGTTTCACGACGCTACCTAGCTTAAACTAACATAACTCAACCTAACATAACCTTCGCACTTCAATCGTTAGAAAACGTTTTACTCGCTACTTTACATTGCTTTCTACAACATTACGACGGTTTCAAGCGCTTTCCCATTAGATATCACAGTTCCCAACTTGTAAAGGTGAAAAACACTGCATCTCACTAAGTGACATTGTTTAATGCGGTTTTACGACGGTTCATACCTTAACCTAACGTAACCTAACCTAACCTAACCTAACCTTACCTAACCTAACCTAACCTAACCTAACCAACCCAACCCAACCTAACCTAACCTAACCTAACCTAAACTAACCTAACCCAACCTAACCTAACCTAACCTAACCTAACCCAACCTAACCCAACCCAACCCAACCTAACCTAACCAAAGCTAACCTAACCTAACCTAACCAAACCTAACCTAACCTAACTTAACCTAACCTAACGTAACCTAACCTAACCTAACCTATTCTAACGTAACCTAACCTAACCTGACCTAACCTCATCATCATCATCATCATCATCATCAGCCTGACTACGTCCACTGCAGGACAAAGGCCTCTCCCATGTTCCGCCAGTTAACCCGGTCCTGTGCTTGCTGCTGCCAATTTATACCCGCAAACTTCTTAATCTCATCTGCCCACCTAACCTTCTGTCTCCCTCTAGCCCGCTTCCCTTCTCTGGGAATCCAGTCAGTTACCCTTAGTGACCAGCGGTTATCCTGTCTACGCGCTACATGCCCTGCCCATGTCCATTTCTTCATCTTGATTTCAGCTATGATATCCTTAACCCCCGTTTGTTCCCTAATCCACTCTGCTCTCTTCTTGTCTCTTAAGGTTACACCTACCATTTTTCTTTCCATTGCTCGCTGCGTCGTCCTCAATTTAAGCTGAACCCTCTTTGTAAGTCTCCAGGTTTCTGCTCCGTAGCTAAGTACCGGCAAGATACAGCTGTTATATACCTTCCTCTTGAGGGATAGTGGCAATCTACCTGTCATAATTTGAGAGTGCTTGCCGAATGTGCTCCACCCCATTCTTATTCTTCTAGTTACTTCAATCTCGTGGTTCGGCTCTGCGGTTATTACCTGCCCTAAGTAGACATAGTCTTTTACAACTTCAAGTGCACTATTACCTATCTCGAAGCGCTGCTCCTTGCCGAGGTTGTTGTACATTACTTTCGTTTTCTGCAGATTAATTTTAAGACCCACCTTTCTGCTCTCCTTGTCTAACTCCGTAATCATGAGAGCAGCGATGGCGTAGTGGTTAGAGCATCCGCCTCGTATGCAAGAGGTCCGTGGTTCAAATCCCGGTTCCGCGCAGTTCCCAACCGGATTAAAAAAAAAAAAAATCCGCGTGTTGATGGAACTGCATTAGGAGGCCTGGGGTGCGGCCTCACCGGCAAACACCGCCGAGAACGCACTCCCTCACCAGAGAAGGATTGGCCACCCTGGTGCAGTATCTGGCCACTACCTCCCTCCCACCTAACCTAACCTAACGTAATCTAACCTAACCTAACATAACCTAACGTAACCTAACCTAACCTAACGTAACCTAACCTAACCGAACCCAACCTAACCCAACCCAACCCAACCCAACAACACCCAACCCAACCTAACCTAACCTAACCTTACCTAACCTAACCAAATTATCCTTACCTATCCTAACCTAACCTAACGTAACCTAACCTAACCTAACCTAACGTAACCTAACCTAACCTAACCTAACCTAACCCAACCTAACCTAACCTAACCTAACCTAACCCAACTCAACCCAACCTAACCTAATCTAACCTAACCTAACCTAACCTAACCTAACCAAACCTAACCTAACCTAACCTAACCTAACGACGGTTGCAAGCGCTTTCACATTAGATATCGCAGTTCCGCACTTTTAATGGTGAAAAACACTGCATCTCACTAATTGACATTGTTTAATGCGGTTTTACGACGGTTCATATCTTAACCTAACCTAACATTCGCACTTGTATCTAAAAACGCTCTATTACACTGTTTTGTTCACAATTACGATATTTGCATAACCTCACAGTTTTTCACCAACTTATTGCAGTACAGAACGCTGTATCTCGCTAAATGACATTGTTCTTTAAGGTTTCACGATGCTTGCATGCGCTTTAACGAGAATATCACAATATAGCAGTTTCGCACTTGTAACGGTAGAACACGCAGTATTTGGCTTGTTCATGCCGTTTTGTGTGCTTTCACAACATTTCACCTATCGCAGTTTAATACTCGCTCTAAAACAACACTATCTCGTTAGATGACGTCGTTTTTGGTAGTTTCACGACGCTACCTAGCTTAAACTAACCTAACCTAACCTAACCTTCGCACTTCTATCGTTAGAAAACGTTTTACTCGCAACTTTACAATGTTTTCTACAAGATTACGACGGTTTCATGCGCTTTCACATTAGATATCGTAGTTCCCGACTTGTAATGTTGAAAAACACTACATCTCACTAAGTGACATTGTTTAATGCGGTTTTACGACGGTTGATATATCAACCTAACCTAACATTCGCACTTGTATCTAAAGACGCTCAATTACACTGTTTCGTTCACAATTACAATATTTGCTTGACCTCACAGTTTCTCACCAACTTATTACAGTACAGAACGCTGTATCTCGCTAAATGACATCGTTCTTTTAGGTTTCACGATACTTGCATGCGCTTTACCGAGAATATCACAATATAGCAGTTTCGCACTTGTCACGGTAGAACACGCAGTATTTGGCTTGTTCATGCCGTTTTGTGTGCTTTCACAACATTTCACCTATCGCAGTTTAATACTCGCAATAAAACAACACTATCTCGTTAGATGACGTCGTTTTTGGTGGTTTCACGACGCTACGTAGCTTAAACTAACATAACTCAACCTAACATAACCTTCGCACTTCTATCGTTAGAAAACGTTTTACTCGCTACTTTACATTGCTTTCTACAACATTACGACGGTTTCAAGCGCTTTCCCATTAGATATCACAGTTCCCAACTTGTAAAGGTGAAAAACACTGCATCTCACTAAGTGACATTGTTTAATGCGGTTTTACGACGGTTCATACCTTAACCTAACGTAACCTAACCTAACCTAACCTAACCTTACCTAACCTAACCTAACCTAACCTAACCAACCCAACCCAACCTAACCTAACCTAACCTAACCTAAACTAACCTAACCCAACCTAACCTAACCTAACCTAACCTAACCCAACCTAACCCAACCCAACCCAACCTAACCTAACCAAAGCTAACCTAACCTAACCTAACCAAACCTAACCTAACCTAACTTAGCCTAACCTAACGTAACCTAACCTAACCTAACCTATTCTAACGTAACCTAACCTAACCTGACCTAACCTAACCTAACGTAACCTAACCTAACCTAACCCAACCTAACCTAACATAACCTAACCCAACCTAACCAACCTAACCTAACCAAACCTAACCTAACGTAACCTAACCTAACCTAACCTAACCTAACCTAACCTAACGACGTTTGCAAGCGCTTTCACATTAGATATCGCAGTTCCCGACTTGTAATGGTGAAAAACACTGCATCTCACTAAGTGACATTGTTTAGTGCGGTTTTACGACGGTTCATATCTTAACCTAACCTAACATTCGTACTTGTATTGAAAAACGCTCTATTACACTGTTTCGTTCACAATTACAATATTTGCATAACCTCACAGTTTTTCACCAACTTATTGCAGTACAGAACGCTGTATCTCGCTAAATGACATCGTTCTTTAAGGTTTCACGATACTTGCATGCGCTTTACTGAGAATGTCACAACATAGCAGTTTCGCACTTGTAACGGTACAACACGCAGTATTTGGCTTGTTCATGCCGTTTTGTGTGCTTTCACAACATTTCACCTATCGCAGTTTAATACTCGCAATAAAACAACACTATCTCTTTAGATGACGTCGTTTTTGGTAGTTTCACGACGCTACCTAGCTCAAACTAACCTAACCTAACCTAACCTTCGCACTTCTATCGTTAGAAAACGTTTTACTCGCAACTTTACAATGTTTTCTACAAGATTACGACGGTTTCATGCGCCTTCACATGAGATATCGTAGTTCCCGACTTGTAATGTTGAAAAACACTACATCTCACTAAGTGACATTGTTTAATGCGGTTTTACGACGGTTGATATGTCAACCTAACCTAACATTCGCACTTGTATCTAAAGACGCTCAATTACACCGTTTCGTTCACGATTACGATATTTGCTTGACCTCACAGTTTCTCACCAACTTATTACAGTACAGAACGCTGTATCTCGCTGAATGACATCGTTCTTTAAGGTTTCACGATACTTGCATGCGCTTTACCGAGAATGTCACAACATAGCAGTTTCGCACTTGTAACGGTACAACACGCAGTATTTGGCTTGTTCATGCCGTTTTGTATGCTTTCACAACATTTTACCTATCGCAGTTTCGTACTCGCAATAAAACAACACTATCTCGTTAGATGACGTCGTTTTTGGTGGTTTCACGACGCTACCTAGCTTAAACTAACATAACTCGACCTAACATAACCTTCGCACTTCTATCGTTAGAAAACGTTTTACTCGCTACTTTACATTGCTTTCTACAACATTACGACGGTTTCAAGCGCTCTCACATTAGATATCGCAGTTCCCATTTTGTAAAGGTGAAAAACTGCATCTCACTAAGTGACATTGTTTATTGCGGTTTTACGACGGTTCATACCTTAACCTAACGTAACCTAACCTAACCTAACCCAACCTAACCTAACATAACCTAACCTAACCTAACCAAACCTAACTAATGTAACCTAACCTAACCTAACCTAACCTAACCTTACGACGTTTGCAAGCGCTTTCACATTAGATATCGCAGTTCCCGACTTGTAATGGTGAAAAACACTGCATCTCACTGACATTGTTAAATGCGGTTTTACGACGGTTCATATCTTAACCTAACCTAACATTCGTACTTGTATTGAAAAACGCTCTATTACACTGTTTCGTTCACAATTACAATATTTGCATAACCTCACAGTTTTTCACCTACTTATTGCAGTACAGAACGCTGTATCTCGCTAAATGACATCGTTCTTTTAGGTTTCACGATACTTGCATGCGCTTTACCGAGAATGTCACAACATAGCAGTTTCGCACTTGTAACGGTACAACACGCAGTATTTGGCTTGTTCATGCCGTTTTGTGTGCTTTCACAACATTTTACCTATCGCAGTTTCGTACTCGCAATAAAACAACACTATCTCGTTAGATGACGTTCTTTTTGGTGGTCTCACGACGCTACATAGCTTAAACTAACATAACTCAAGCTAACCTTCGCACTTCTATCGTTAGAAAACGTTTTACTCGCAACTTTACAATGTTTTCTACAGGATTACGATGGTTTCATGCGCTTTCACATTAGATATCGTAGTTCCCGACTTGTAATGTTGAAAAACACTACATCTCACTAAGTGACATTGTTTAATGCGGTTTTACGACGGTTGATATGTCAACCTAACCTAACATTCGCACTTGTATCTAAAGACGCTCATTTACACTGTTTCGTTCACAATTACGATATTTGCTTGACCTCACAGTTTCTCACCAACTTATTACAGTACAGAACGCTGTATCTCGCTAAATGACATCGTTTTTTAAGGTTTCACGATTCTTGCATGCGCTTTACCGAGAATGTCACAACATAGCAGTTTCGCACTTGTAACGGTACAACACGCAGTATTTGGCTTGTTCATGCCGTTTTGTGTGCTTTCACAACATTTTACCTATCGCAGTTTCGTACTCGCAATAAAACAACACTATCTCGTTAGATGACGTCGTTTTTGGTGGTTTCACGACGCTACCTAGCTTAAACTAACATAACTCAACCTAACATAACCTTCGCACTTCTATCGTTAGAAAACGTTTTACTCGCTACTTTACATTGCTTTCTACAACATTACGACGGTTTCATGCGCTTTCACATTAGATATCGTAGTTCCCGACTTGTAATGTTGAAAAACACTACATCTCACTAAGTGACATTGTTTAATGCGGTTTTACGACGGTTGATATCTCAACCTAACCTAACATTCGAACTTGTATCTAAATACGCTCAATTACACTGTTTCGTTCACAATTACGATATTTGCTTGACCTCACAGTTTCTCACCAACTTATTACAGTACAGAACGCTGTATCTCGCTAAATGACATCGTTCTTCAAGGTTTCACGATACTTGCATGCGCTTTAACGAGAATATCACAATAAAGCAGTTTCGCACTTGTAACGGCACAAGACGCAGTATCTGGCTAGTTCATGCCATTTTGTGTGCTTTTCCAATATTTCACCTATCGCAGTTTCGTACTCGCAATAAAACAACACTATCTCGTTAGATGACATCGTTTTTGGTGGTTTCACGACGCTACCTAGCTCAAACTAACCGAACCTTCGCACTTCTATCGTTAGAAAACGTTTTATTCGCTACTCTACAATGTTTTCTACAAGATTACGACGGTTTCATGCGCTTTCACATTAGATATCGCAGTTCCCGACTTGTAATGGTGAAAAACACAGCATCTCACTAAGTGACATTGTTTAATGCGGTTTTAGCGCGGTTCATATCTTAACCTAACCTAACCTTACCTAACCCAACCTAAACTAACCTAACCTAACCAAACCTTACCTAACCTAACCTAACCCAACTCAACCCAACCTAACCTAATCTAACCTAACCTAACCAAACCTAACCTAACCTAACGACGGTTGCAAGCGCTTTCACACTAGATATCGCATTCCCCACTTTTAATGGTGAAAAACACTGCATCTCACTAATTGACATTGTTTAATGCGGTTTTACGGCGGTTCATATCTTAACCTAACCTAACATTCGCACTTGTATCTAAAAACGCTCTATTACACTGTTTTGTTCACAATTACGATATTTGCATAACCTCACAGTTTTTCACCAACTTATTGCAGTACAGAACGCTGTATCTCGCTAAATGACATTGTTCTTTAAGGTTTCACGATGCTTGCATGCGCTTTAACGATCATATCACAATATAGCAGTTTCGCACTTGTAACGGTAGAACACGCAGTATTTGGCTTGTTCATGCCGTTTTGTGTGCTTTCACAACATTTCACCTATCGCAGTTTAATACTCGCAATAAAACAACACTATCTCTTTAGATGACGTCGTTTTTGGTAGTTTCACGACGCTACCTAGCCTAAACTAACCTAACCTAACCTAACCTTCGCACTTCTATCGTTAGAAAACGTTTTACTCGCAACTTTACAATGTTTTCTACAAGATTACGACGGTTTCATGCGCTTTCACATTAGATATCGTAGTTCCCGACTTGTAATGTTGAAAAACGCTACATCTCACTAAGTGACGTTGTTTAATGCGGTTTTACGATGGTTGATATGTCAACCTAACCTAACATTCGCACTTGTATCTAAAGACGCTCAATTACACTGTTTCGTTCACAATTACGATATTTGCTTGACCTCACAGTTTCTCACCAACTTATTACAGTACAGAACGCTGTATCTCGCTAAATGACATCGTTCTTTAAGGTTTCACTATACTTGCATGCGCTTTACCGAGAATGTCACAACATAGCAGTTTCGCACTTGTAACGGTACAACACGCAGTATTTGGCTTGTTCATGCCGTTTTGTGTGCTTTCACAACATTTCACCTATCGCAGTTTCGTACTCGCAATAAAACAACACTATCTCGTTAGATGACATCGCTTTTGGTGGTTTCACGACGCTACCTAGCTCAAACTAACCGAACCTTCGCACTTCTATCGTTAGAAAACGTTTTATTCGCTACTTTACAATGTTTTCTACAAGATTACGACGGTTTCATGCGCTTTCACATTAGATATCGCAGTTCCCGACTTGTAATGGTGAAAAACACAGCATCTCACTAAGTGACATTGTTTAATGCGGTTTTAGCGCGGTTCATATCTTAACCTAACCTAACCTTACCTAACCCAACCTAACCTAACCTAACCTAACCAAACCTTACCTAACATAACCTCACCTAACCTAACCTAACCTAACCAAACCTAACCTGACCTAACCTAACGTAACCTAACCTAACCTAACCTAACCAAACCTAACCTAACCTAACGACGTTTGCAAGCGCTTTCACATTAGATATCGCAGTTCCCGACTTGTAATGGTGAAAAACACTGCATCTCACTAAGTGACATTGTTTAATGCGGTTTTAGCGCGGTTCATATCTTAACCTAACCTAACCTTACCTAACCCAACCTAACCTAACCTAACCTAACCAAACCTTACCTAACATCCCTAACCTAACCTAACCTAACCAAACCTAACCTAACCTAACCTAACGTAACCTAACCTAACCTAACCTAACCTAACGACGTTTGCAAGCGCTTGCACATTAGATATCGCAGTTCCCGACTTGTAATGGTGAAAAACACTGCATCTCACTAAGTGACATTGTTTAATGCGGTTTTACGACGGTTCATATCTTAACCTAACCTAACATTCGCACTTGCATTAAAAAACGCTCTATTACACTGTTTCGTTCACAATTAGGGTATTTGCAAAACCTCACAGTTTTTCACCTACTTATTGCAGTACAGAACGCTGTATCTCGCTAAATGACATCGTTCTTTTAGGTTTCACGATACTTGCATGCGCTTTACCGAGAATGTCACAACATAGCAGTTTCGCACTTGTAACGGTACAACACGCAGTATTTGGCTTGTTCATGCCGTTTTGTGTGCTTTCACAACATTTTACCTATCGCAGTTTCGTACTCGCAATAAAACAACACTATCTCGTTAGATGACGTTCTTTTTGGTGGTCTCACGACGCTACATAGCTTAAACTAACATAACTCAAGCTAACCTTCGCACTTCTATCGTTAGAAAACGTTTTACTCGCAACATTACAATGTTTTCTACAGGATTACGATGGTTTCATGCGCTTTCACATTAGATATCGTAGTTCCCGACTTGTAATGTTGAAAAACACTACATCTCACTAAGTGACATTGTTTAATGCGGTTTTACGACGGTTGATATCTCAACCTAACCTAACATTCGCACTTGTATACGCTCAATTACACTGTTTCGTTCACAATTACGATATTTGCTTGACCTCACAGTTTCTCACCAACTTATTACAGTACAGAACGCTGTATCTCGCTAAATGACATCGTTCTTTAAGGTTTCAAGATACTTGCATGCGCTTCAACGAGAATATCACAACATAGCAGTTTCGCACTTGTAACGGTACAACACGCAGTATTTGGCTTGTTCATGCCGTTTTGTGTGCTTTCACAACATTTCACCTATCGCAGTTTCGTACTCGCAATAAAACAACACTATCTCGTTAGATGACGTTGTTTTTGGTAGTTTCACGACGCTACCTAGCTTAAACTAACATAACTCAACCTAACATAACCTTCGCACTTCTATCGTTAGAAAACGTTTTACTCGCTACTTTACATTGCTTTCTACAACATTACGACGGTTTCAAGCGCTTTCCCATTAGATATCACAGTTCCCAACTTGTAAAGGTGAAAAACACTGCATCTCACTAAGTGACATTGTTTAATGCGGTTTTACGACGGTTCATACCTTAACCTAACGTAACCTAACCTAACCTAACCTAACCTTACCTAACCTAACCTAACCTAACCAACCCAACCCAACCTAACCTAACCTAACCTAACCTAAACTAACCTAACCCAACCTAACCTAACCTAACCTAACCCAACCTAACCCAACCCAACCCAACCTAACCTAACCAAAGCTAACCTAACCTAACCTAACCAAACCTAACCTAACCTAACTTAACCTAACCTAACGTAACCTAACCTAACCTAACCTATTCTAACGTAACCTAACCTAACCTGACCTAACCTAACCTAACGTAACCTAACCTAACCTAACCCAACTTAACCTAACATAACCTAACCTAACCTAACCTAACCTAACCTAGAAGGAGACTAGATTATTGGCATATAACACCTGCATCCGATCAAAACTTGAATATGCCTCGGTTGTTTGGGACACTCAATGTAAAAAAGATATTGCCTTGATTGAAAAAGTTCAACGGAAGGCTGTCAGATTTATATTTAGTAAATATAAAAGATATGATTCGCCAACACAACTTATGCAACTAAATGATATCCAAACACTGGAAACTCGCAGGAAAATTAATCGGTTAACGTTCCTACACAAAATTCTTTCCGGTAAAGTTACAGCAAGTCTGCCCAACTGTGTGAAACCTCTATCTTCTAGAAAAACAAGACATAAGCATAAATATTCATTGGCGCCAGTTTTTGCCCGTACCACTGCTTTTAAAAATAGTTTTTTCCCTAGGACTATTGCTGACTGGAACTCTTTACCAATAAGTGCTTTTCAGTCCGAAGATATTGAAAAACAGCTTGAAACTTTTTTTGTTTAGTTCTGAATGATGTATCCATATGGTGTGTATTCGCAGTGCCCGAGTAATGTAGTTAGTTGACTTCTGCTGCGCATGAGTGTTCTGATCACTGTTTATGTGCCGTAACTCTGTTGTGCAAGTGCACTATAAGTTGTCTAATTAAGTGCTGTGACATTGTACTTTTTTTTGTTGTTTTTGCCCCTCCTGCTTGGGCCTAAGTATAGGCCTGCAGAACCTGTAAATAAATAAATAAATAAATAAACCTAACCAAACCTAACCTAACGTAACCTAACCTAACCTAACCTAACCTAACCTAACCTAACGACGTTTGCAAGCGCTTTCACATTAGATATCGCAGTTCCCGACTTGTAATGGTGAAAAACACTGCATCTCACTAAGTGACATTGTTTAGTGCGGTTTTACGACGGTTCATATCTTAACCTAACCTAACATTCGTACTTGTATTGAAAAACGCTCTATTACACTGTTTCGTTCACAATTACAATATTTGCATAACCTCACAGTTTTTCACCAACTTATTGCAGTACAGAACGCTGTATCTCGCTAAATGACATTGTTCTTTAAGGTTTCACGATGCTTGCATGCGCTTTAACGAGAATATCACAATATAGCAGTTTCGCACTTGTAACGGTACAACACGCAGTATTTGGCTTGTTCATGCCGTTTTGTGTGCTTTCACAACATTTCACCTATCGCAGTTTCGTACTCGCAATAAAACAACACTATCTCGTTAGATGACGTTGTTTTTGGTAGTTTCACGACGCTACCTAGCTTAAACTAACATAACTCAACCTAACATAACCTTCGCACTTCTATCGTTAGAAAACGTTTTACTCGCTACTTTACATTGCTTTCTACAACATTACGACGGTTTCAAGCGCTTTCTCATTAGATATCACAGTTCCCAACTTGTAAAGGTGAAAAACACTGCATCTCACTAAGTGACATTGTTTAATGCGGTTTTACGACGGTTCATACCTTAACCTAACGTAACCTAACCTAACCTAACCTAACCTAACCTAACCTAACCTAACCAACCCAACCCAACCTAACCTAACCTAACCTAACCTAAACTAACCTAACCCAACCTAACCTAACCTAACCTAACCTAACCTAACCTAACCCAACCTAACCCAACCCAACCCAACCTAACCTAACCAAAGCTAACCTAACCTAACCTAACCAAACCTAACCTAACCTAACCTAACCTAACGTAACCTAACCTAACCTAACCTATTCTAACGTAACCTAACCTAACCTGACCTAACCCATCCTAACGTAACCTAACCTAACCTAACCCAACCTAACCTAACATAACCTAACCCAACCTAACCAACCTAACCTAACCAAACCTAACCTAACGTAACCTAACCTAACCTAACCTAACCTAACCTAACGACGTTTGCAAGCGCTTTCACATTAGATATCGCAGTTCCCGACTTGTAATGGTGAAAAACACTGCATCTCACTAAGTGACATTGTTTAGTGCGGTTTTACGACGGTTCATATCTTAACCTAACCTAACATTCGTACTTGTATTGAAAAACGCTCTATTACACTGTTTCGTTCACAATTACAATATTTGCATAACCTCACAGTTTTTCACCAACTTATTGCAGTACAGAACGCTGTATCTCGCTAAATGACATTGTTCTTTAAGGTTTCACGATGCTTGCATGCGCTTTAACGAGAATATCACAATATAGCAGTTTCGCACTTGTAACGGTAGAACACGCAGTATTTGGCTTGTTCATGCCGTTTTGTGTGCTTTCACAACATTTCACCTATCGCAGTTTAATACTCGCAATAAAACAACACTATCTCTTTAGATGACGTCGTTTTTGGTAGTTTCACGACGCTACCTAGCTTAAACTAACCTAACCTAACCTAACCTTCGCACTTCTATCGTTAGAAAACGTTTTACTCGCAACTTTACAATGTTTTCTACAAGATTACGACGGTTTCATGCGCTTTCACATTAGATATCGTAGTTCCCGACTTGTAATGTTGAAAAACACTACATCTCACTAAGTGACATTGTTTAATGCGGTTTTACGACGGTTGATATATCAACCTAACCTAGCATTCGCACTTGTATCTAAAGACGCTCAATTACACTGTTTCGTTCACAATTACGATATTTGCTTGACCTCACAGTTTCTCACCAACTTAATACAGTACAGAACGCTGTATCTCGCTAAATGACATCGTTCTTTAAGGTTTCACGATACTTGCATGCGCTTTACCGAGAATATCACAATATAGCAGTTTCGCACTTGTAACGGTAGAACACGCAGTATTTGGCTTGTTCATGCCGTTTTGTGTGCTTTCACAACATTTCACCTATCGCAGTTTAATACTCGCAATAAAACAACACTATCTCGTTAGATGACGTCGTTTTTGGTGGTTTCACGACGCTACGTAGCTTAAACTAACATAACTCAACCTAACATAACCTTCGCACTTCTATCGTTAGAAAACGTTTTACTCGCTACTTTACATTGCTTTCTACAACATTACGACGGTTTCAAGCGCTTTCACATTAGATATCGCAGTTCCCAACTTGTAAAGGTGAAAAACACTGCATCTCACTAAGTGACTTTGTTTAATGCGGTTTTACGACGGTTCATACCTTAACCTAACGTAACCTAACCTAACCTAACCCAACCTAACCTAACATAACCTAACCTAACCTAACCTAACCTAACCAAACCTAACCTAACGTAACCTAACCTAACCTAACCTAACCTAACCTAACGACGTTTGCAAGCGCTTTCACATTACATATCGCAGTTCCCGACTTGTAATGGTGAAAAACACTGCATCTCACTAAGTGACATTGTTTAATGCGGTTTTACGACGGTTCGTATCTTAACCTAACCTAACATTCGTACTTGTATTGTAAAACGCTCTATTACACTGTTTCGTTCACAATTACGATATTTGCTTGACCTCACAGTTTTTCACCAACCTATTACAGTACAGAACGCTGTATCTCGCTAAATGACATCGTTCTTTTAGGTTTCACGATACTTGCATGCGCTTTACCGAGAATGTCACAACATAGCAGTTTCGCACTTGTAATGGTACAACACGCAGTATTTGGCTTGTTCATGCCGTTTTGTGTGCTTTCACAACATTTTACCTATCGCAGTTTCGTACTCGCAATAAAACAACACTATCTCGTTAGATGACGTTCTTTTTGGTGGTCTCACGACGCTACATACCTTAAACTAACATAACTCAAGCTAACCTTCGCACTTCTATCGTTAGAAAACGTTTTACTCGCAACTTTACAATGTTTTCTACAAGATTACGATGGTTTCATGCGCTTTCACATTAGATATCGTAGTTCCCGACTTGTAATGTTGAAAAACACTACATCTCACTAAGTGACATTGTTTAATGCGGTTTTACGACGGTTGATATCTCAACCTAACCTAACATTCGCACTTGTATACGCTCAATTACACTGTTTCGTTCACAATTACGATATTTGCTTGACCTCACAGTTTCTCACCAACTTATTACAGTACAGAACGCTGTATCTCGCTAAATGACATCGTTCTTTAAGGTTTCAAGATACTTGCATGCGCTTCAACGAGAATATCACAACATAGCAGTTTCGCACTTGTAACGGTACAACACGCAGTATTTGGCTTGTTCATGCCGTTTTGTGTGCTTTCACAACATTTCTCCTATCGCAGTTTCGTACTCGCAATAAAACAACACTATCTCGTTAGATGACGTTGTTTTTGGTAGTTTCACGACGCTACCTAGCTTAAACTAACATAACTCAACCTAACATAACCTTCGCACTTCAATCGTTAGAAAACGTTTTACTCGCTACTCTACATTGCTTTCTACAACATTACGACGGTTTCAAGCGCTTTCCCATTAGATATCACAGTTCCCAACTTGTAAAGGTGAAAAACACTGCATCTCACTAAGTGACATTGTTTAATGCGGTTTTACGACGGTTCATACCTTAACCTAACGTAACCTAACCTAACCTAACCTAACCTTACCTAACCTAACCTAACCTAACCTAACCAACCCAACCCAACCTAACCTAACCTAACCTAACCAAACCTAACCTAACCTAACTTAACCTAACCTAACGTAACCTAACCTAACCTAACCTATTCTAACGTAACCTAACCTAACCTGACCTAACCTAACCTAACGTAACCTAACCTAACCTAACCCAACCCAACCTAACCTAACATAACCTAACCCAACCTAACCAACCTAACCTAACCAAACCTAACCTAACGTAACCTAACCTAACCTAACCTAACCTAACCTAACGACGTTTGCAAGCGCTTTCACATTAGATATCGCAGTTCCCGACTTGTAATGGTGAAAAACACTGCATCTCACTAAGTGACATTGTTTAGTGCGGTTTTACGACGGTTCATATCTTAACCTAACCTAACATTCGTACTTGTATTGAAAAACGCTCTATTACACTGTTTCGTTCACAATTACAATATTTGCATAACCTCACAGTTTTTCACCAACTTATTGCAGTACAGAACGCTGTATCTCGCTAAATGACATTGTTCTTTAAGGTTTCACGATGCTTGCATGCGCTTTAACGAGAATATCACAATATAGCAGTTTCGCACTTGTAACGGTAGAACACGCAGTATTTGGCTTGTTCATGCCGTTTTGTGTGCTTTCACAACATTTCACCTATCGCAGCTTAATACTCGCAATAAAACAACACTATCTCTTTAGATGACGTCGTGTTTGGTAGTTTCACGACGCTACCTAGCTTAAACTAACCTAACCTAACCTAACCTTCGCACTTCTATCGTTAGAAAACGTTTTACTCGCAACTTTACAATGTTTTCTACCAGATTACGACGGTTTCATGCGCTTTCACATTAGATATCGTAGTTCCCGACTTGTAATGTTGAAAAACGCTACATCTCACTAAGTGACGTTGTTTAATGCGGTTTTACGATGGTTGATATGTCAACCTAACCTAACATTCGCACTTGTATCTAAAGACGCTCAATTACACTGTTTCGTTCACAATTACGATATTTGCTTGACCTCACAGTTTCTCACCAACTTATTACAGTACAGAACGCTGTATCTCGCTAAATGACATCGTTCTTTAAGGTTTCACTATACTTGCATGCGCTTTACCGAGAATGTCACAACATAGCAGTTTCGCACTTGTAACGGTACAACACGCAGTATTTGGCTTGTTCATGCCGTTTTGTGTGCTTTCACAACATTTCACCTATCGCAGTTTCGTACTCGCAATAAAACAACACTATCTCGTTAGATGACATCGCTTTTGGTGGTTTCACGACGCTACCTAGCTCAAACTAACCGAACCTTCGCACTTCTATCGTTAGAAAACGTTTTATTCGCTACTTTACAATGTTTTCTACAAGATTACGACGGTTTCATGCGCTTTCACATTAGATATCGCAGTTCCCGACTTGTAATGGTGAAAAACACAGCATCTCACTAAGTGACATTGTTTAATGCGGTTTTAGCGCGGTTCATATCTTAACCTAACCTAACCTTACCTAACCCAACCTAACCTAACCTAACCTAACCAAACCTTACCTAACATAACCTCACCTAACCTAACCTAACCTAACCAAACCTAACCTGACCTAACCTAACGTAACCTAACCTAACCTAACCTAACCAAACCTAACCTAACCTAACGACGTTTGCAAGCGCTTTCACATTAGATATCGCAGTTCCCGACTTGTAATGGTGAAAAACACTGCATCTCACTAAGTGACATTGTTTAATGCGGTTTTAGCGCGGTTCATATCTTAACCTAACCTAACCTTACCTAACCCAACCTAACCTAACCTAACCTAACCAAACCTTACCTAACATCCATAACCTAACCTAACCTAACCAAACCTAACCTAACCTAACCTAACGTAACCTAACCTAACCTAACCTAACCTAACGACGTTTGCAAGCGCTTGCACATTAGATATCGCAGTTCCCGACTTGTAATGGTGAAAAACACTGCATCTCACTAAGTGACATTGTTTAATGCGGTTTTACGACGGTTCATATCTTAACCTAACCTAACATTCGCACTTGCATTAAAAAACGCTCTATTACACTGTTTCGTTCACAATTAGGGTATTTGCAAAACCTCACAGTTTTTCACCTACTTATTGCAGTACAGAACGCTGTATCTCGCTAAATGACATCGTTCTTTTAGGTTTCACGATACTTGCATGCGCTTTACCGAGAATGTCACAACATAGCAGTTTCGCACTTGTAACGGTACAACACGCAGTATTTGGCTTGTTCATGCCGTTTTGTGTGCTTTCACAACATTTTACCTATCGCAGTTTCGTACTCGCAATAAAACAACACTATCTCGTTAGATGACGTTCTTTTTGGTGGTCTCACGACGCTACATAGCTTAAACTAACATAACTCAAGCTAACCTTCGCACTTCTATCGTTAGAAAACGTTTTACTCGCAACATTACAATGTTTTCTACAGGATTACGATGGTTTCATGCGCTTTCACATTACATATCGCAGTTCCCGACTTGTAATGGTGAAAAACACTGCATCTCACTAAGTGACATTGTTTAATGCGGTTTTACGACGGTTCGTATCTTAACCTAACCTAACATTCGTACTTGTATTGTAAAACGCTCTATTACACTGTTTCGTTCACAATTACGATATTTGCTTGACCTCACAGTTTTTCACCAACCTATTACAGTACAGAACGCTGTATCTCGCTAAATGACATCGTTCTTTTAGGTTTCACGATACTTGCATGCGCTTTACCGAGAATGTCACAACATAGCAGTTTCGCACTTGTAATGGTACAACACGCAGTATTTGGCTTGTTCATGCCGTTTTGTGTGCTTTCACAACATTTCACCTATCGCAGTTTCGTACTCGCAATAAAACAACACTATCTCGTTAGATGACGTTGTTTTTGGTAGTTTCACGACGCTACCTAGCTTAAACTAACATAACTCAACCTAACATAACCTTCGCACTTCTATCGTTAGAAAACGTTTTACTCGCTACTTTACATTGCTTTCTACAACATTACGACGGTTTCAAGCGCTTTCCCATTAGATATCACAGTTCCCAACTTGTAAAGGTGAAAAACACTGCATCTCACTAAGTGACATTGTTTAATGCGGTTTTACGACGGTTCATACCTTAACCTAACGTAACCTAACCTAACCTAACCTAACCTTACCTAACCTAACCTAACCTAACCAACCCAACCCAACCTAACCTAACCTAACCTAACCTAACCTAACCTAACCTAACCTAACCTAACCTAACCTAACCTAACCAACCCAACCCAACCTAACCTAACCTAACCTAACCTAAACTAACCTAACCCAACCTAACCTAACCTAACCTAACCTAACCTAACCTAACCCAACCTAACCCAACCCAACCCAACCTAACCTAACCAAAGCTAACCTAACCTAACCTAACCAAACCTAACCTAACCTAACTTAACCTAACCTAACGTAACCTAACCTAACCTAACCTATTCTAACGTAACCTAACCTAACCTGACCTAACCCATCCTAACGTAACCTAACCTAACCTAACCCAACCTAACCTAACATAACCTAACCCAACCTAACCAACCTAACCTAACCAAACCTAACCTAACGTAACCTAACCTAACCTAACCTAACCTAACCTAACGACGTTTGCAAGCGCTTTCACATTAGATATCGCAGTTCCCGACTTGTAATGGTGAAAAACACTGCATCTCACTAAGTGACATTGTTTAGTGCGGTTTTACGACGGTTCATATCTTAACCTAACCTAACATTCGTACTTGTATTGAAAAACGCTCTATTACACTGTTTCGTTCACAATTACAATATTTGCATAACCTCACAGTTTTTCACCAACTTATTGCAGTACAGAACGCTGTATCTCGCTAAATGACATTGTTCTTTAAGGTTTCACGATGCTTGCATGCGCTTTAACGAGAATATCACAATATAGCAGTTTCGCACTTGTAACGGTAGAACACGCAGTATTTGGCTTGTTCATGCCGTTTTGTGTGCTTTCACAACATTTCACCTATCGCAGTTTAATACTCGCAATAAAACAACACTATATCTTTAGATGACGTCGTTTTTGGTAGTTTCACGACGCTACCTAGCTTAAACTAACCTAACCTAACCTAACCTTCGCACTTCTATCGTTAGAAAACGTTTTACTCGCAACTTTACAATGTTTTCTACAAGATTACGACGGTTTCATGCGCTTTCACATTAGATATCGTAGTTCCCGACTTGTAATGTTGAAAAACACTACATCTCACTAAGTGACATTGTTTAATGCGGTTTTACGACGGTTGATATATCAACCTAACCTAGCATTCGCACTTGTATCTAAAGACGCTCAATTACACTGTTTCGTTCACAATTACGATATTTGCTTGACCTCACAGTTTCTCACCAACTTAATACAGTACAGAACGCTGTATCTCGCTAAATGACATCGTTCTTTAAGGTTTCACGATACTTGCATGCGCTTTACCGAGAATATCACAATATAGCAGTTTCGCACTTGTAACGGTAGAACACGCAGTATTTGGCTTGTTCATGCCGTTTTGTGTGCTTTCACAACATTTCACCTATCGCAGTTTAATACTCGCAATAAAACAACACTATCTCGTTAGATGACGTCGTTTTTGGTGGTTTCACGACGCTACGTAGCTTAAACTAACATAACTCAACCTAACATAACCTTCGCACTTCTATCGTTAGAAAACGTTTTACTCGCTACTTTACATTGCTTTCTACAACATTACGACGGTTTCAAGCGCTTTCACATTAGATATCGCAGTTCCCAACTTGTAAAGGTGAAAAACACTGCATCTCACTAAGTGACTTTGTTTAATGCGGTTTTACGACGGTTCATACCTTAACCTAACGTAACCTAACCTAACCTAACCCAACCTAACCTAACATAACCTAACCTAACCTAACCTAACCTAACCAAACCTAACCTAACGTAACCTAACCTAACCTAACCTAACCTAACGACGTTTGCAAGCGCTTTCACATTACATATCGCAGTTCCCGACTTGTAATGGTGAAAAACACTGCATCTCACTAAGTGACATTGTTTAATGCGGTTTTACGACGGTTCGTATCTTAACCTAACCTAACATTCGTACTTGTATTGTAAAACGCTCTATTACACTGTTTCGTTCACAATTACGATATTTGCTTGACCTCACAGTTTTTCACCAACCTATTACAGTACAGAACGCTGTATCTCGCTAAATGACATCGTTCTTTTAGGTTTCACGATACTTGCATGCGCTTTACCGAGAATGTCACAACATAGCAGTTTCGCACTTGTAATGGTACAACACGCAGTATTTGGCTTGTTCATGCCGTTTTGTGTGCTTTCACAACATTTTACCTATCGCAGTTTCGTACTCGCAATAAAACAACACTATCTCGTTAGATGACGTTCTTTTTGGTGGTCTCACGACGCTACATACCTTAAACTAACATAACTCAAGCTAACCTTCGCACTTCTATCGTTAGAAAACGTTTTACTCGCAACTTTACAATGTTTTCTACAAGATTACGATGGTTTCATGCGCTTTCACATTAGATATCGTAGTTCCCGACTTGTAATGTTGAAAAACACTACATCTCACTAAGTGACATTGTTTAATGCGGTTTTACGACGGTTGATATCTCAACCTAACCTAACATTCGCACTTGTATACGCTCAATTACACTGTTTCGTTCACAATTACGATATTTGCTTGACCTCACAGTTTCTCACCAACTTATTACAGTACAGAACGCTGTATCTCGCTAAATGACATCGTTCTTTAAGGTTTCAAGATACTTGCATGCGCTTCAACGAGAATATCACAACATAGCAGTTTCGCACTTGTAACGGTACAACACGCAGTATTTGGCTTGTTCATGCCGTTTTGTGTGCTTTCACAACATTTCTCCTATCGCAGTTTCGTACTCGCAATAAAACAACACTATCTCGTTAGATGACGTTGTTTTTGGTAGTTTCACGACGCTACCTAGCTTAAACTAACATAACTCAACCTAACATAACCTTCGCACTTCAATCGTTAGAAAACGTTTTACTCGCTACTCTACATTGCTTTCTACAACATTACGACGGTTTCAAGCGCTTTCCCATTAGATATCACAGTTCCCAACTTGTAAAGGTGAAAAACACTGCATCTCACTAAGTGACATTGTTTAATGCGGTTTTACGACGGTTCATACCTTAACCTAACGTAACCTAACCTAACCTAACCTAACCTTACCTAACCTAACCTAACCTAACCTAACCAACCCAACCCAACCTAACCTAACCTAACCTAACCAAACCTAACCTAACCTAACTTAACCTAACCTAACGTAACCTAACCTAACCTAACCTATTCTAACGTAACCTAACCTAACCTGACCTAACCTAACCTAACGTAACCTAACCTAACCTAACCCAACCCAACCTAACCTAACATAACCTAACCCAACCTAACCAACCTAACCTAACCAAACCTAACCTAACGTAACCTAACCTAACCTAACCTAACCTAACCTAACGACGTTTGCAAGCGCTTTCACATTAGATATCGCAGTTCCCGACTTGTAATGGTGAAAAACACTGCATCTCACTAAGTGACATTGTTTAGTGCGGTTTTACGACGGTTCATATCTTAACCTAACCTAACATTCGTACTTGTATTGAAAAACGCTCTATTACACTGTTTCGTTCACAATTACAATATTTGCATAACCTCACAGTTTTTCACCAACTTATTGCAGTACAGAACGCTGTATCTCGCTAAATGACATTGTTCTTTAAGGTTTCACGATGCTTGCATGCGCTTTAACGAGAATATCACAATATAGCAGTTTCGCACTTGTAACGGTAGAACACGCAGTATTTGGCTTGTTCATGCCGTTTTGTGTGCTTTCACAACATTTCACCTATCGCAGCTTAATACTCGCAATAAAACAACACTATCTCTTTAGATGACGTCGTTTTTGGTAGTTTCACGACGCTACCTAGCTTAAACTAACCTAACCTAACCTAACCTTCGCACTTCTATCGTTAGAAAACGTTTTACTCGCAACTTTACAATGTTTTCTACCAGATTACGACGGTTTCATGCGCTTTCACATTAGATATCGTAGTTCCCGACTTGTAATGTTGAAAAACGCTACATCTCACTAAGTGACGTTGTTTAATGCGGTTTTACGATGGTTGATATGTCAACCTAACCTAACATTCGCACTTGTATCTAAAGACGCTCAATTACACTGTTTCGTTCACAATTACGATATTTGCTTGACCTCACAGTTTCTCACCAACTTATTACAGTACAGAACGCTGTATCTCGCTAAATGACATCGTTCTTTAAGGTTTCACTATACTTGCATGCGCTTTACCGAGAATGTCACAACATAGCAGTTTCGCACTTGTAACGGTACAACACGCAGTATTTGGCTTGTTCATGCCGTTTTGTGTGCTTTCACAACATTTCACCTATCGCAGTTTCGTACTCGCAATAAAACAACACTATCTCGTTAGATGACATCGCTTTTGGTGGTTTCACGACGCTACCTAGCTCAAACTAACCGAACCTTCGCACTTCTATCGTTAGAAAACGTTTTATTCGCTACTTTACAATGTTTTCTACAAGATTACGACGGTTTCATGCGCTTTCACATTAGATATCGCAGTTCCCGACTTGTAATGGTGAAAAACACAGCATCTCACTAAGTGACATTGTTTAATGCGGTTTTAGCGCGGTTCATATCTTAACCTAACCTAACCTTACCTAACCCAACCTAACCTAACCTAACCTAACCAAACCTTACCTAACATAACCTCACCTAACCTAACCTAACCTAACCAAACCTAACCTGACCTAACCTAACGTAACCTAACCTAACCTAACCTAACCAAACCTAACCTAACCTAACGACGTTTGCAAGCGCTTTCACATTAGATATCGCAGTTCCCGACTTGTAATGGTGAAAAACACTGCATCTCACTAAGTGACATTGTTTAATGCGGTTTTAGCGCGGTTCATATCTTAACCTAACCTAACCTTACCTAACCCAACCTAACCTAACCTAACCTAACCAAACCTTACCTAACATCCATAACCTAACCTAACCTAACCAAACCTAACCTAACCTAACCTAACGTAACCTAACCTAACCTAACCTAACCTAACGACGTTTGCAAGCGCTTGCACATTAGATATCGCAGTTCCCGACTTGTAATGGTGAAAAACACTGCATCTCACTAAGTGACATTGTTTAATGCGGTTTTACGACGGTTCATATCTTAACCTAACCTAACATTCGCACTTGCATTAAAAAACGCTCTATTACACTGTTTCGTTCACAATTAGGGTATTTGCAAAACCTCACAGTTTTTCACCTACTTATTGCAGTACAGAACGCTGTATCTCGCTAAATGACATCGTTCTTTTAGGTTTCACGATACTTGCATGCGCTTTACCGAGAATGTCACAACATAGCAGTTTCGCACTTGTAACGGTACAACACGCAGTATTTGGCTTGTTCATGCCGTTTTGTGTGCTTTCACAACATTTTACCTATCGCAGTTTCGTACTCGCAATAAAACAACACTATCTCGTTAGATGACGTTCTTTTTGGTGGTCTCACGACGCTACATAGCTTAAACTAACATAACTCAAGCTAACCTTCGCACTTCTATCGTTAGAAAACGTTTTACTCGCAACATTACAATGTTTTCTACAGGATTACGATGGTTTCATGCGCTTTCACATTAGATATCGTAGTTCCCGACTTGTAATGTTGAAAAACACTACATCTCACTAAGTGACATTGTTTAATGCGGTTTTACGACGGTTGATATCTCAACCTAACCTAACATTCGCACTTGTATACGCTCAATTACACTGTTTCGTTCACAATTACGATATTTGCTTGACCTCACAGTTTCTCACCAACTTATTACAGTACAGAACGCTGTATCTCGCTAAATGACATCGTTCTTTAAGGTTTCAAGATACTTGCATGCGCTTCAACGAGAATATCACAACATAGCAGTTTCGCACTTGTAACGGTACAACACGCAGTATTTGGCTTGTTCATGCCGTTTTGTGTGCTTTCACAACATTTCACCTATCGCAGTTTCGTACTCGCAATAAAACAACACTATCTCGTTAGATGACGTTGTTTTTGGTAGTTTCACGACGCTACCTAGCTTAAACTAACATAACTCAACCTAACATAACCTTCGCACTTCTATCGTTAGAAAACGTTTTACTCGCTACTTTACATTGCTTTCTACAACATTACGACGGTTTCAAGCGCTTTCCCATTAGATATCACAGTTCCCAACTTGTAAAGGTGAAAAACACTGCATCTCACTAAGTGACATTGTTTAATGCGGTTTTACGACGGTTCATACCTTAACCTAACGTAACCTAACCTAACCTAACCTAACCTTACCTAACCTAACCTAACCTAACCAACCCAACCCAACCTAACCTAACCTAACCTAACCTAAACTAACCTAACCCAACCTAACCTAACCTAACCTAACCCAACCTAACCCAACCCAACCCAACCTAACCTAACCAAAGCTAACCTAACCTAACCTAACCAAACCTAACCTAACCTAACTTAACCTAACCTAACGTAACCTAACCTAACCTAACCTATTCTAACGTAACCTAACCTAACCTGACCTAACCCATCCTAACGTAACCTAACCTAACCTAACCCAACCTAACCTAACATAACCTAACCCAACCTAACCAACCTAACCTAACCAAACCTAACCTAACGTAACCTAACCTAACCTAACCTAACCTAACCTAACGACGTTTGCAAGCGCTTTCACATTAGATATCGCAGTTCCCGACTTGTAATGGTGAAAAACACTGCATCTCACTAAGTGACATTGTTTAATGCGGTTTTACGACGGTTCATATCTTAACCTAACCTAACATTCGCACTTGCATTAAAAAACGCTCTATTACACTGTTTCGTTCACAATTAGGGTATTTGCAAAACCTCACAGTTTTTCACCTACTTATTGCAGTACAGAACGCTGTATCTCGCTAAATGACATTGTTCTTTAAGGTTTCACGATGCTTGCATGCGCTTTAACGAGAATATCACAATATAGCAGTTTCGCACTTGTAACGGTACAACACGCAGTATTTGGCTTGTTCATGCCGTTTTGTGTGCTCTCACAACATTTCACCTATCGCAGTTTCGTACTCGCAATAAAACAACACTATCTCGTTAGATGACGTTGTTTTTGGTAGTTTCACGACGCTACCTAGCTTAAACTAACATAACTCAACCTAACATAACCTTCGCACTTCTATCGTTAGAAAACGTTTTACTCGCTACTTTACATTGCTTTCTACAACATTACGACGGTTTCAAGCGCTTTCCCATTAGATATCACAGTTCCCAACTTGTAAAGGTGAAAAACACTGCATCTCACTAAGTGACATTGTTTAATGCGGTTTTACGACGGTTCATACCTTAACCTAACGTAACCTAACCTAACCTAACCTAACCTAACCTAACCTAACCTAACCTAACCAACCCAACCCAACCTAACCTAACCTAACCTAACCTAAACTAACCTAACCCAACCTAACCTAACCTAACCTAACCTAACCTAACCTAACCCAACCTAACCCAACCCAACCCAACCTAACCTAACCAAAGCTAACCTAACCTAACCTAACCAAACCTAACCTAACCTAACTTAACCTAACCTAACGTAACCTAACCTAACCTAACCTATTCTAACGTAACCTAACCTAACCTGACCTAACCCATCCTAACGTAACCTAACCTAACCTAACCCAACCTAACCTAACATAACCTAACCCAACCTAACCAACCTAACCTAACCAAACCTAACCTAACGTAACCTAACCTAACCTAACCTAACCTAACCTAACGACGTTTGCAAGCGCTTTCACATTAGATATCGCAGTTCCCGACTTGTAATGGTGAAAAACACTGCATCTCACTAAGTGACATTGTTTAGTGCGGTTTTACGACGGTTCATATCTTAACCTAACCTAACATTCGTACTTGTATTGAAAAACGCTCTATTACACTGTTTCGTTCACAATTACAATATTTGCATAACCTCACAGTTTTTCACCAACTTATTGCAGTACAGAACGCTGTATCTCGCTAAATGACATTGTTCTTTAAGGTTTCACGATGCTTGCATGCGCTTTAACGAGAATATCACAATATAGCAGTTTCGCACTTGTAACGGTAGAACACGCAGTATTTGGCTTGTTCATGCCGTTTTGTGTGCTTTCACAACATTTCACCTATCGCAGTTTAATACTCGCAATAAAACAACACTATCTCTTTAGATGACGTCGTTTTTGGTAGTTTCACGACGCTACCTAGCTTAAACTAACCTAACCTAACCTAACCTTCGCACTTCTATCGTTAGAAAACGTTTTACTCGCAACTTTACAATGTTTTCTACAAGATTACGACGGTTTCATGCGCTTTCACATTAGATATCGTAGTTCCCGACTTGTAATGTTGAAAAACACTACATCTCACTAAGTGACATTGTTTAATGCGGTTTTACGACGGTTGATATATCAACCTAACCTAGCATTCGCACTTGTATCTAAAGACGCTCAATTACACTGTTTCGTTCACAATTACGATATTTGCTTGACCTCACAGTTTCTCACCAACTTAATACAGTACAGAACGCTGTATCTCGCTAAATGACATCGTTCTTTAAGGTTTCACGATACTTGCATGCGCTTTACCGAGAATATCACAATATAGCAGTTTCGCACTTGTAACGGTAGAACACGCAGTATTTGGCTTGTTCATGCCGTTTTGTGTGCTTTCACAACATTTCACCTATCGCAGTTTAATACTCGCAATAAAACAACACTATCTCGTTAGATGACGTCGTTTTTGGTGGTTTCACGACGCTACGTAGCTTAAACTAACATAACTCAACCTAACATAACCTTCGCACTTCTATCGTTAGAAAACGTTTTACTCGCTACTTTACATTGCTTTCTACAACATTACGACGGTTTCAAGCGCTTTCACATTAGATATCGCAGTTCCCAACTTGTAAAGGTGAAAAACACTGCATCTCACTAAGTGACTTTGTTTAATGCGGTTTTACGACGGTTCATACCTTAACCTAACGTAACCTAACCTAACCTAACCCAACCTAACCTAACATAACCTAACCTAACCTAACCTAACCTAACCAAACCTAACCTAACGTAACCTAACCTAACCTAACCTAACCTAACCTAACGACGTTTGCAAGCGCTTTCACATTAGATATCGCAGTTCCCGACTTGTAATGGTGAAAAACACTGCATCTCACTAAGTGACATTGTTTAATGCGGTTTTACGACGGTTCGTATCTGAACCTAACCTAACATTCGTACTTGTATTGTAAAACGCTCTATTACACTGTTTCGTTCACAATTACGATATTTGCTTGACCTCACAGTTTCTCACCAACTTATTACAGTACAGAACGCTGTATCTCGCTAAATGACATCGTTCTTTTAGGTTTCACGATACTTGCATGCGCTTTACCGAGAATGTCACAACATAGCAGTTTCGCACTTGTAATGGTACAACACGCAGTATTTGGCTTGTTCATGCCGTTTTGTGTGCTTTCACAACATTTTACCTATCGCAGTTTCGTACTCGCAATAAAACAACACTATCTCGTTAGATGACGTTCTTTTTGGTGGTCTCACGACGCTACATACCTTAAACTAACATAACTCAAGCTAACCTTCGCACTTCTATCGTTAGAAAACGTTTTACTCGCAACTTTACAATGTTTTCTACAAGATTACGATGGTTTCATGCGCTTTCACATTAGATATCGTAGTTCCCGACTTGTAATGTTGAAAAACACTACATCTCACTAAGTGACATTGTTTAATGCGGTTTTACGACGGTTGATATCTCAACCTAACCTAACATTCGCACTTGTATACGCTCAATTACACTGTTTCGTTCACAATTACGATATTTGCTTGACCTCACAGTTTCTCACCAACTTATTACAGTACAGAACGCTGTATCTCGCTAAATGACATCGTTCTTTAAGGTTTCAAGATACTTGCATGCGCTTCAACGAGAATATCACAACATAGCAGTTTCGCACTTGTAACGGTACAACACGCAGTATTTGGCTTGTTCATGCCGTTTTGTGTGCTTTCACAACATTTCTCCTATCGCAGTTTCGTACTCGCAATAAAACAACACTATCTCGTTAGATGACGTTGTTTTTGGTAGTTTCACGACGCTACCTAGCTTAAACTAACATAACTCAACCTAACATAACCTTCGCACTTCAATCGTTAGAAAACGTTTTACTCGCTACTTTACATTGCTTTCTACAACAATACGACGGTTTCAAGCGCTTTCCCATTAGATATCACAGTTCCCAACTTGTAAAGGTGAAAAACACTGCATCTCACTAAGTGACATTGTTTAATGCGGTTTTACGACGGTTCATACCTTAACCTAACGTAACCTAACCTAACCTAACCTAACCTTACCTAACCTAACCTAACCTAACCTAACCAACCCAACCCAACCTAACCTAACCTAACCTAACCTAAACTAACCTAACCCAACCTAACCTAACCTAACCTAACCCAACCTAACCCAACCCAACCCAACCTAACCTAACCAAAGCTAACCTAACCTAACCTAACCAAACCTAACCTAACCTAACTTAACCTAACCTAACGTAACCTAACCTAACCTAACCTATTCTAACGTAACCTAACCTAACCTGACCTAACCTAACCTAACGTAACCTAACCTAACCTAACATAACCTAACGTAACCTAACCTAACCTAACCTGACGTAACCTAACCTAACCGAACCCAACCTAACCCAACCCAACCCAACCCAACAACACCCAACCCAACCTAACCTAACCTAACCTTACCTAACCTAACCAAATTATCCTTACCTATCCTAACCTAACCTAACGTAACCTAACCTAACCTAACCTAACGTAACCTAACCTAACCTAACCTAACCCAACCTAACCTAACCTAACCTAACCTAACCCAACTCAACCCAACCTAACCTAATCTAACCTAACCTAACCTAACCTAACCTAACCTAACCAAACCTAACCTAACCTAACCTAACCTAACGACGGTTGCAAGCGCTTTCACATTAGATATCGCAGTTCCCCACTTTTAATGGTGAAAAACACTGCATCTCACTAATTGACATTGTTTAATGCGGTTTTACGACGGTTCATATCTTAACCTAACCTAACATTCGCACTTGTATCTAAAAACGCTCTATTACACTGTTTTGTTCACAATTACGATATTTGCATAACCTCACAGTTTTTCACCAACTTATTGCAGTACAGAACGCTGTATCTCGCTAAATGACATTGTTCTTTAAGGTTTGACGATGCTTGCATGCGCTTTAACGAGAATATCACAATATAGCAGTTTCGCACTTGTAACGGTAGAACACGCAGTATTTGGCTTGTTCATGCCGTTTTGTGTGCTTTCACAACATTTCACCTATCGCAGTTTAATACTCGCTATAAAACAACACTATCTCGTTAGATGACGTCGTTTTTGGTAGTTTCGCGACGCTACCTAGCTTAAACTAACCTAACCTAACCTAACCTTCGCACTTCTATCGTTAGAAAACGTTTTACTCGCAACTTTACAATGTTTTCTACAAGATTACGACGGTTTCATGCGCTTTCACATTAGATATCGTAGTTACCGACTTGTAATGTTGAAAAACACTACATCTCACTAAGTGACATTGTTTAATGCGGTTTTACGACGGTTGATATATCAACCTAACCTAACATTCGCACTTGTATCTAAAGACGCTCAATTACACTGTTTCGTTCACAATTACAATATTTGCTTGACCTCACAGTTTCTCACCAACTTATTACAGTACAGAACGCTGTATCTCGCTAAATGACATCGTTCTTTTAGGTTTCACGATACTTGCATGCGCTTTACCGAGAATATCACAATATAGCAGTTTCGCACTTGTCACGGTAGAACACGCAGTATTTGGCTTGTTCATGCCGTTTTGTGTGCTTTCACAACATTTCACCTATCGCAGTTTAATACTCGCAATAAAACAACACTATCTCGTTAGATGACGTCGTTTTTGGTGGTTTCACGACGCTACGTAGCTTAAACTAACATAACTCAACCTAACATAACCTTCGCACTTCTATCGTTAGAAAACGTTTTACTCGCTACTTTACATTGCTTTCTACAACATTACGACGGTTTCAAGCGCTTTCACATTAGATATCGCAGTTCCCAACTTGTAAAGGTGAAAAACACTGCATCTCACTAAGTGACATTGTTTAATGCGGTTTTACGACGGTTCATACCTTAACCTAACGTAACCTAACCTAACCTAACCCAACCTAACCTAACATAACCTAACCTAACCTAACCTAACCTAACCAAACCTAACCTAACGTAACCTAACCTAACCTAACCTAACCTAACGACGTTTGCAAGCGCTTTCACATTAGATATCGCAGTTCCCGACTTGTAATGGTGAAAAACACTGCATCTCACTAAGTGACATTGTTTAATGCGGTTTTACGACGGTTCATATCTTAACCTAACCTAACATTCGTACTTGTATTGAAAAACGCTCTATTACACTGTTTCGTTCACAATTACGATATTTGCATAACCTCACAGTTTTTCACCAACTTATTGCAGTACAGAACGCTGTATCTCGCTAAATGACATCGTTCTTTAAGGTTTCACGATGCTTGCATGCGCTTTAACGAGAATATCACATTATAGCAGTTTCGCACTTGTAACGGTACAACACGCAGTATCTGGCTTGTTCAAGCCGTTTTGTGTACTTTCACAACATTTCACCTATTGCAGTTTCGTACATGCAATAAAACAACACTATCTCGTTAGATGACGTCCTTTTTGGTGGTCTCACGACGCTACATAGCTTAAACTAACATAACTCAAGCTAACCTTCGCACTTGTATCGTTAGAAAACGTTTTACTCGCAACTTTACAATGTTTTCTACAGGATTACGATGGTTTCATGCGCTTTCACATTAGATATCGTAGTTCCCGACTTGTAATGTTGAAAAACACTACATCTCACTAAGTGACATTGTTTAATGCGGTTTTACGACGGTTGATATCTCAACCTAACCTAACATTCGCACTTGTATACGCTCAATTACACTGTTTCGTTCACAATTACGATATTTGCTTGACCTCACAGTTTCTCACCAACTTATTACAGTACAGAACGCTGTATCTCGCTAAATGACAGCGTTCTTTAAGGTTTCAAGATACTTGCATGCGCTTCAACGAGAATATCACAACATAGCAGTTTCGCACTTGTAACGGTACAACACGCAGTATTTGGCTTGTTCATGCCGTTTTGTGTGCTTTCACAACATTTCACCTATCGCAGTTTCGTACTCGCAATAAAACAACACTATCTCGTTAGATGACGTTGTTTTTGGTAGTTTCACGACGCTACCTAGCTTAAACTAACATAACTCAACCTAACATAACCTTCGCACTTCTATCGTTAGAAAACGTTTTACTCGCTACTTTACATTGCTTTCTACAACATTACGACGGTTTCAAGCGCTTTCCCATTAGATATCACAGTTCCCAACTTGTAAAGGTGAAAAACACTGCATCTCACTAAGTGACATTGTTTAATGCGGTTTTACGACGGTTCATACCTTAACCTAACGTAACCTAACCTAACCTAACCTAACCTTACCTAACCTAACCTAACCTAACCTAACCAACCCAACCCAACCTAACCTAACCTAAACTAACCTAACCCAACCTAACCTAACCTAACCTAACCTAACCTAACCCAACCTAACCCAACCCAACCCAACCTAACCTAACCAAAGCTAACCTAACCTAACCTAACCAAACCTAACCTAACCTAACTTAACCTAACCTAACGTAACCTAACCTAACCTAACCTATTCTAACGTAACCTAACCTAACCTGACCTAACCTAACCTAACGTAACCTAACCTAACCTAACCCAACCTAACCTAACATAACCTAACCCAACCTAACCAACCTAACCTAACCAAACCTAACCTAACGTAACCTAACCTAACCTAACCTAACCTAACCTAACCTAACGACGTTTGCAAGCGCTTTCACATTAGATATCGCAGTTCCCGACTTGTAATGGTGAAAAACACTGCATCTCACTAAGTGACATTGTTTAGTGCGGTTTTACGACGGTTCATATCTTAACCTAACCTAACATTCGTACTTGTATTGAAAAACGCTCTATTACACTGTTTCGTTCACAATTACAATATTTGCATAACCTCACAGTTTTTCACCAACTTATTGCAGTACAGAACGCTGTATCTCGCTAAATGACATTGTTCTTTAAGGTTTCACGATGCTTGCATGCGCTTTAACGAGAATATCACAATATAGCAGTTTCGCACTTGTAACGGTAGAACACGCAGTATTTGGCTTGTTCATGCCGTTTTGTGTGCTTTCACAACATTTCACCTATCGCAGTTTAATACTCGCAATAAAACAACACTATCTCTTTAGATGACGTCGTTTTTGGTAGTTTCACGACGCTACCTAGCTCAAACTAACCTAACCTAACCTAACCTTCGCACTTCTATCGTTAGAAAACGTTTTACTCGCAACTTTACAATGTTTTCTAGAAGATTACGACGGTTTCATGCGCTTTCACATTAGATATCGTAGTTCCCGACTTGTAATGTTGAAAAACACTACATCTCACTAAGTGACATTGTTTAATGCGGTTTTACGACGGTTGATATGTCAACCTAACCTAACATTCGCACTTGTATCTAAAGACGCTCAATTACACCGTTTCGTTCACGATTACGATATTTGCTTGACCTCACAGTTTCTCACCAACTTATTACAGTACAGAACGCTGTATCTCGCTGAATGACATCGTTCTTTAAGGTTTCACGATACTTGCATGCGCTTTACCGAGAATGTCACAACATAGCAGTTTCGCACTTGTAACGGTACAACACGCAGTATTTGGCTTGTTCATGCCGTTTTGTATGCTTTCACAACATTTTACCTATCGCAGTTTCGTACTCGCAATAAAACAACACTATCTCGTTAGATGACGTCGTTTTTGGTGGTTTCACGACGCTACCTAGCTTAAACTAACATAACTCGACCTAACATAACCTTCGCACTTCTATCGTTAGAAAACGTTTTACTCGCTACTTTACATTGCTTTCTACAACATTACGACGGTTTCAAGCGCTCTCACATTAGATATCGCAGTTCCCATTTTGTAAAGGTGAAAAACACTGCATCTCACTAAGTGACATTGTTTATTGCGGTTTTACGACGGTTCATACCTTAACCTAACGTAACCTAACCTAACCTAACCCAACCTAACCTAACATAACCTAACCTAACCTAACCAAACCTAACTAATGTAACCTAACCTAACCTAACCTAACCTAACCTAACGACGTTTGCAAGCGCTTTCACATTAGATATCGCAGTTCCCGACTTGTAATGGTGAAAAACACTGCATCTCACTGACATTGTGAAATGCCTTTTTACGACGGTTCATATCTTAACCTAACCTAACATTCGTACTTGTATTGAAAAACGCTCTATTACACTGTTTCGTTCACAATTACAATATTTGCATAACCTCACAGTTTTTCACCAACTTATTGCAGTACAGAACGCTGTATCTCGCTAAATGACATTGTTCTTTAAGGTTTCACGATGCTTGCTTGCGCTTTAACGAGAGTATCACAATATAGCACTTTCGCACTTGTAACGGTAGAACACGCAGTATTTGGCTTGTTCATGCCGTTTTGTGTGCTTTCACATTTCACCTATCGCAGTTTAATACTCGCTATAAAACAACACTATCTCGTTAGATGACGTCGTTTTTGGTAGTTTCACGACGCTACCTAGCTTAAACTAACCTAACCTAACCTAACCTTCGCACTTCTATCGTTAGAAAACGTTTTACTCGCAACTTTACAATGTTTTCTACAAGATTACGACGGTTTCATGCGCTTTCACATTAGATATCGTAGTTCCCGACTTGTAATGTTGAAAAACACTACATCTCACTAAGTGACATTGTTTAATGCGGTTTTACGACGGTTGATATGTCAACCTAACCTAACATTCGCACTTGCATCTAAAGACGCTCATTTACACTGTTTCGTTCACAATTACGATATTTGCTTGACCTCACAGTTTCTCACCAACTTATTACAGTACAGAACGCTGTATCTCGCTAAATGACATCGTTCTTTAAGGTTTCACGATTCTTGCATGCGCTTTACCGAGAATGTCACAACATAGCAGTTTCGCACTTGTAACGGTACAACACGCAGTATTTGGCTTGTTCATGCCGTTTTGTGTGCTTTCACAACATTTTACCTATCGCAGTTTCGTACTCGCAATAAAACAACACTATCTCGTTAGATGACGTCGTTTTTGGTGGTTTCACGACGCTACCTAGCTTAAACTAACATAACTCAACCTAACATAACCTTCGCACTTCTATCGTTAGAAAACGTTTTACTCGCTACTTTACATTGCTTTCTACAACATTACGACGGTTTCATGCGCTTTCACATTAGATATCGTAGTTCCCGACTTGTAATGTTGAAAAACACTACATCTCACTAAGTGACATTGTTTAATGCGGTTTTACGACGGTTGATATCTCAACCTAACCTAACATTCGAACTTGTATCTAAATACGCTCAATTACACTGTTTCGTTCACAATTACGATATTTGCTTGACCTCACAGTTTCTCACCAACTTATTACAGTACAGAACGCTGTATCTCGCTAAATGACATCGTTCTTCAAGGTTTCACGATACTTGTATGCGCTTTAACGAGAATATCACAATAAAGCAGTTTCGCACTTGTAACGGCACAAGACGCAGTATCTGGCTAGTTCATGCCATTTTGTGTGCTTTTCCAATATTTCACCTATCGCAGTTTCGTACTCGCAATAAAACAACACTATCTCGTTAGATGACATCGTTTTTGGTGGTTTCACGACGCTACCTAGCTCAAACTAACCGAACCTTCGCACTTCTATCGTTAGAAAACGTTTTATTCGCTACTCTACAATGTTTTCTACAAGATTACGACGGTTTCATGCGCTTTCACATTAGATATCGCAGTTCCCGACTTGTAATGGTGAAAAACACAGCATCTCACTAAGTGACATTGTTTAATGCGGTTTTAGCGCGGTTCATATCTTAACCTAACCTAACCTTACCTAACCCAACCTAAACTAACCTAACCTAACCAAACCTTACCTAACCTAACCTAACCCAACTCAACCCAACCTAACCTAATCTAACCTAACCTAACCTAACCTAACGTAACCTAACCTAACCTAACCTAACCAAACCTAACCTAACCTAACGACGGTTGCAAGCGCTTTCACACTAGATATCGCAGTTCCCCACTTTTAATGGTGAAAAACACTGCATCTCACTAATTGACATTGTTTAATGCGGTTTTACGACGGTTCATATCAACCTAACCTAACATTCGCACTTGTATCTAAAAACGCTCTATTACACTGTTTTGTTCACAATTACGATATTTGCATAACCTCACAGTTTTTCACCAACTTATTGCAGTACAGAACGCTGTATCTCGCTAAATGACATTGTTCTTTAAGGTTTCACGATGCTTGCATGCGCTTTAACGATCATATCACAATATAGCAGTTTCGCACTTGTAACGGTAGAACACGCAGTATTTGGCTTGTTCATGCCGTTTTGTGTGCTTTCACAACATTTCACCTATCGCAGTTTAATACTCGCAATAAAACAACACTATCTCTTTAGATGACGTCGTTTTTGGTAGTTTCACGACGCTACCTAGCCTAAACTAACCTAACCTAACCTAACCTTCGCACTTCTATCGTTAGAAAACGTTTTACTCGCAACTTTACAATGTTTTCTACAAGATTACGACGGTTTCATGCGCTTTCACATTAGATATCGTAGTTCCCGACTTGTAATGTTGAAAAACGCTACATCTCACTAAGTGACGTTGTTTAATGCGGTTTTACGATGGTTGATATGTCAACCTAACCTAACATTCGCACTTGTATCTAAAGACGCTCAATTACACTGTTTCGTTCACAATTACGATATTTGCTTGACATCACAGTTTCTCACCAACTTATTACAGTACAGAACGCTGTATCTCGCTAAATGACATCGTTCTTTAAGGTTTCACTATACTTGCATGCGCTTTACCGAGAATGTCACAACATAGCAGTTTCGCACTTGTAACGGTACAACACGCAGTATTTGGCTTGTTCATGCCGTTTTGTGTGCTTTCACAACATTTCACCTATCGCAGTTTCGTACTCGCAATAAAACAACACTATCTCGTTAGATGACATCGCTTTTGGTGGTTTCACGACGCTACCTAGCTCAAACTAACCGAACCTTCGCACTTCTATCGTTAGAAAACGTTTTATTCGCTACTTTACAATGTTTTCTACAAGATTACGACGGTTTCATGCGCTTTCACATTAGATATCGCAGTTCCCGACTTGTAATGGTGAAAAACACAGCATCTCACTAAGTGACATTGTTTAATGCGGTTTTAGCGCGGTTCATATCTTAACCTAACCTAACCTTACCTAACCCAACCTAACCTAACCTAACCTAACCAAACCTTACCTAACATAACCTCACCTAACCTAACCTAACCTAACCAAACCTAACCTGACCTAACCTAACGTAACCTAACCTAACCTAACCTAACCAAACCTAACCTAACCTAACGACGTTTGCAAGCGCTTTCACATTAGATATCGCAGTTCCCGACTTGTAGTGGTGAAAAACACTGCATCTCACTAAGTGACATTGTTTAATGCGGTTTTAGCGCGGTTCATATCTTAACCTAACCTAACCTTACCTAACCCAACCTAACCTAACCTAACCTAACCAAACCTTACCTAACATCCCTAACCTAACCTAACCTAACCAAACCTAACCTAACCTAACCTAACGTAACCTAACCTAACCTAACCTAACCTAACGACGTTTGCAAGCGCTTGCACATTAGATATCGCAGTTCCCGACTTGTAATGGTGAAAAACACTGCATCTCACTAAGTGACATTGTTTAATGCGGTTTTACGACGGTTCATATCTTAACCTAACCTAACATTCGCACTTGCATTAAAAAACGCTCTATTACACTGTTTCGTTCACAATTAGGGTATTTGCAAAACCTCACAGTTTTTCACCTACTTATTGCAGTACAGAACGCTGTATCTCGCTAAATGACATCGTTCTTTTAGGTTTCACGATACTTGCATGCGCTTTACCGAGAATGTCACAACATAGCAGTTTCGCACTTGTAACGGTACAACACGCAGTATTTGGCTTGTTCATGCCGTTTTGTGTGCTTTCACAACATTTTACCTATCGCAGTTTCGTACTCGCAATAAAACAACACTATCTCGTTAGATGACGTTCTTTTTGGTGGTCTCACGACGCTACATAGCTTAAACTAACATAACTCAAGCTAACCTTCGCACTTCTATCGTTAGAAAACGTTTTACTCGCAACATTACAATGTTTTCTACAGGATTACGATGGTTTCATGCGCTTTCACATTAGATATCGAAGTTCCCGACTTGTAATGTTGAAAAACACTACATCTCACTAAGTGACATTGTTTAATGCGGTTTTACGACGGTTGATATCTCAACCTAACCTAACATTCGCACTTGTATACGCTCAATTACACTGTTTCGTTCACAATTACGATATTTGCTTGACCTCACAGTTTCTCACCAACTTATTACAGTACAGAACGCTGTATCTCGCTAAATGACATCGTTCTTTAAGGTTTCAAGATACTTGCATGCGCTTCAACGAGAATATCACAACATAGCAGTTTCGCACTTGTAACGGTACAACACGCAGTATTTGGCTTGTTCATGCCGTTTTGTGTGCTTTCACAACATTTCACCTATCGCAGTTTCGTACTCGCAATAAAACAACACTATCTCGTTAGATGACGTTGTTTTTGGTAGTTTCACGACGCTACCTAGCTTAAACTAACATAACTCAACCTAACATAACCTTCGCACTTCTATCGTTAGAAAACGTTTTACTCGCTACTTTACATTGCTTTCTACAACATTACGACGGTTTCAAGCGCTTTCCCATTAGATATCACAGTTCCCAACTTGTAAAGGTGAAAAACACTGCATCTCACTAAGTGACATTGTTTAATGCGGTTTTACGACGGTTCATACCTTAACCTAACGTAACCTAACCTAACCTAACCTAACCTTACCTAACCTAACTTAACCTAACTTAACCAACCCAACCCAACCTAACCTAACCTAACCTAACCTAAACTAACCTAACCCAACCTAACCTAACCTAACCTAACCTAACCCAACCTAACCCAACCCAACCCAACCTAACCTAACCAAAGCTAACCTAACCTAACCTAACCAAACCTAACCTAACCTAACTTAACCTAACATAACGTAACCTAACCTAACCTAACCTATTCTAACGTAACCTAACCTAACCTGACCTAACCTAACCTAACGTAACCTAACCTAACCTAACCCAACTTAACCTAACATAACCTAACCTAACCTAACCTAACCTAACCAAACCTAACCTAACGTAACCTAACCTAACCTAACCTAACCTAACCTAACCTAACGACGTTTGCAAGCGCTTTCACATTAGATATCGTAGTTCCCGACTTGTAATGGTGAAAAACACTGCATCTCACTAAGTGACATTGTTTAGTGCGGTTTTACGACGGTTCATATCTTAACCTAACCTAACATTCGTACTTGTATTGAAAAACGCTCTATTACACTGTTTCGTTCACAATTACAATATTTGCATAACCTCACAGTTTTTCACCAACTTATTGCAGTACAGAACGCTGTATCTCGCTAAATGACATTGTTCTTTAAGGTTTCACGATGCTTGCATGCGCTTTAACGAGAATATCACAATATAGCAGTTTCGCACTTGTAACGGTAGAACACGCAGTATTTGGCTTGTTCATGCCGTTTTGTGTGCTTTCACAACATTTCACCTATCGCAGTTTAATACTCGCAATAAAACAACACTATCTCTTTAGATGACGTCGTTTTTGGTAGTTTCACGACGCTACCTAGCTTAAACTAACCTAACCTAACCTAACCTTCGCACTTCTATCGTTAGAAAACGTTTTACTCGCAACTTTACAATGTTTTCTACAAGATTACGACGGTTTCATGCGCTTTCACATTAGATATCGTAGTTCCCGACTTGTAATGTTGAAAAACACTACATCTCACTAAGTGACATTGTTTAATGCGGTTTTACGACGGTTGATATGTCAACCTAACCTAACATTCGCACTTGTATCTAAAGACGCTCAATTACACCGTTTCGTTCACGATTACGATATTTGCTTGACCTCACAGTTTCTCACCAACTTATTACAGTACAGAACGCTGTATCTCGCTGAATGACATCGTTCTTTAAGGTTTCACGATACTTGCATGCGCTTTACCGAGAATGTCACAACATAGCAGTTTCGCACTTGTAACGGTACAACACGCAGTATTTGGCTTGTTCATGCCGTTTTGTATGCTTTCACAACATTTTACCTATCGCAGTTTCGTACTCGCAATAAAACAACACTATCTCGTTAGATGACGTCGTTTTTGGTGGTTTCACGACGCTACCTAGCTTAAACTAACATAACTCGACCTAACATAACCTTCGCACTTCTATCGTTAGAAAACGTTTTACTCGCTACTTTACATTGCTTTCCACAACATTACGACGGTTTCAAGCGCTCTCACATTAGATATCGCAGTTCCCATTTTGTAAAGGTGAAAAACACTGCATCTCACTAAGTGACATTGTTTATTGCGGTTTTACGACGGTTCATACCTTAACCTAACGTAACCTAACCTAACCTAACCCAACCTAACCTAACATAACCTAACCTAACCTAACCAAACCTAACTAATGTAACCTAACCTAACCTAACCTAACCTAACCTAACGACGTTTGCAAGCGCTTTCACATTAGTTATCGCAGTTCCCGACTTGTAATGGTGAAAAACACTGCATCTCACTGACATTGTTAAATGCGGTTTTACGACGGTTCATATCTTAACCTAACCTAACATTCGTACTTGTATTGAAAAACGCTCTATTACACTGTTTCGTTCACAATTACGATATTTGCATAACCTCACAGTTTTTCACCAACTTATTGCAGTACAGAACGCTGTATCTCGCTAAATGACATTGTTCTTTAAGGTTTCACGATGCTTGCTTGCGCTTTAACGAGAGTATCACAATATAGCACTTTCGCACTTGTAACGGTAGAACACGCAGTATTTGGCTTGTTCATGCCGTTTTGTGTGCTTTCACATTTCACCTATCGCAGTTTAATACTCGCTATAAAACAACACTATCTCGTTAGATGACGTCGTTTTTGGTAGTTTCACGACGCTACCTAGCTTAAACTAACCTAACCTAACCTAACCTTCGCACTTCTATCGTTAGAAAACGTTTTACTCGCAACTTTACAATGTTTTCTACAAGATTACGACGGTTTCATGCGCTTTCACATTAGATATCGTAGTTCCCGACTTGTAATGTTGAAAAACACTACATCTCACTAAGTGGCATTGTTTAATGCGGTTTTACGACGGTTGATATGTCAACCTAACCTAACATTCGCACTTGTATCTAAAGACGCTCATTTACACTGTTTCGTTCACAATTACGATATTTGCTTGACCTCACAGTTTCTCACCAACTTATTGCAGTACAGAACGCTGTATCTCGCTAAATGACACTGTTCTTTAAGGTTTCACGATGCTTGCATGCGCTTTAACGAGAATATCACAATATAGCAGTTTCGCACTTGTAACGGTAGAACACGCAGTATTTGGCTTGTTCATGCCGTTTTGTGTGCTTTCACAACATTTCACCTATCGCAGTTTAATACTCGCTATAAAACAACACCATCTCGTTAGATGACGTCGTTTTTGGTAGTTTCACGACGCTACCTAGCTTAAACTAACCTAACCTAACCTAACCTTCGCACTTCTATCGTTAGAAAACGTTTTACTCGCAACTTTACAATGTTTTCTACAAGAGTACGACGGTTTCATGCGCTTTCACATTAGATATCGTAGTTCCCGACTTGTAATGTTGAAAAACACTACATCTCACTAAGTGACATTGTTTAATGCGGTTTTACGACGGTTGATATATCAACCTAACCTAACATTCGCACTTGTATCTAAAGACGCTCAATTACACTGTTTCGTTCACAATTACGATATTTGCTTGACCTCACAGTTTCTCACCAACTTATTACAGTACAGAACGCTGTATCTCGCTAAATGACATCGTTCTTTTAGGTTTCACGATACTTGCATGCGCTTTACCGAGAATATCACAATATAGCAGTTTCGCACTTGTCACGGTAGAACACGCAGTATTTGGCTTGTTCATGCCGTTTTGTGTGCTTTCACAACATTTCACCTATCGCAGTTTAATACTCGCAATAAAACAACACTATCTCGTTAGATGACGTCGTTTTTGGTGGTTTCACGACGCTACGTAGCTTAAACTAACATAACTCAACCTAACATAACCTTCGCACTTCTATCGTTAGAAAACGTTTTACTCGCTACTTTACATTGCTTTCTACAACATTACGACGGTTTCAAGCGCTTTCACATTAGATATCGCAGTCCCCAACTTGTAAAGGTGAAAAACACTGCATCTCACTAAGTGACATTGTTTAATGCGGTTTTACGACGGTTCATACCTTAACCTAACGTAACCTAACCTAACCTAACCCAACCTAACCTAACATAACCTAACCTAACCTAACCTAACCTAACCAAACCTAACCTAACGTAACCTAACCTAACCTAACCTAACCTAACGACGTTTGCAAGCGCTTTCACATTAGATATCGCAGTTCCCGACTTGTAATGGTGAAAAACACTGCATCTCACTAAGTGACATTGTTTAATGCGGTTTTACGACGGTTCATATCTTAACCTAACCTAACATTCGTACTTGTATTGAAAAACGCTCTATTACACTGTTTCGTTCACAATTACGATATTTGCATAACCTCACAGTTTTCACCAACTTATTGCAGTACAGAACGCTGTATCTCGCTAAATGACATCGTTCTTTAAGGTTTCACGATGCTTGCATGCGCTTTAACGAGAATATCACATTATAGCAGTTTCGCACTTGTAACGGTACCTCACGCAGTATCTGGCTTGTTCAAGCCGTTTTGTGTACTTTCACAACATTTCACCTATTGCAGTTTCGTACATGCAATAAAACAACACTATCTCGTTAGATGACGTCCTTTTTGGTGGTCTCACGACGCTACATAGCTTAAACTAACATAACTCAAGCTAACCTTCGCACTTCTATCGTTAGAAAACGTTTTACTCGCAACTTTACAATGTTTTCTACAAGATTTTGACGGTTTCATGCGCTTTCACATTAGATATCGTAGTTCCCGACTTGTAATGTTGAAAAACACTACATCTCACTAAGTGACATTGTTTAATGCGGTTTTACGACGGTTGATATCTCAACCTAACCTAACATTCGCACTTGTCTCTAAATACGCTCAATTACACTGTTTCGTTCACAATTACGATATTTGCTTGACCTCACAGTTTCTCACAAACTTATTAAAGTACAGAGCGCTGTATCTCGCTAAATGACATCGTTCTTTAAGGTTTCACGATACTTGCATGCGCTTTAACGAGAATATCACAATAAAGCAGTTTCGCACTTGTAACGGCACAAGACGCAGTATCTGGCTAGTTCATGCCATTTTGTGTGCTTTCCCAATATTTCACCTATCGCAGTTTCGTACTCGCAATAAAACAACACTATCTCGTTAGATGACATCGTTTTTGGTGGCTTCGCGACGCTACCTAGCTCAAACTAACCGAACCTTCGCACTTCTATCGTTAGAAAACGTTTTATTCGCTACTTTACAATGTTTTCTACAAGATTACGACGGTTTCATGCGCTTTCACATTAGATATCGCAGTTCCCGACTTGTAATGGTGAAAAACACAGCATCTCACTAAGTGACATTGTTTAATGCGGTTTTAGCGCGGTTCATATCTTAACCTAACCTAACCTTACCTAACCCAACCTAACCTAACCTAACCTAACCAAACCTTACCTAACATCCCTAACCTAACCTAACCTAACCAAACCTAACCTAACCTAACCTAACGTAACCTAACCTAACCTAACCTAACCTAACCTAACGACGTTTGCAAGCGCTTGCACATTAGATATCGCAGTTCCCGACTTGTAATGGTGAAAAACACTGCATCTCACTGACATTGTTTAATGCGGTTTTACGACGGTTCATATCTTAACCTAACCTAACATTCGCACTTGCATTAAAAAACGCTCTATTACACTGTTTCGTTCACAATTAGGATATTTGCAAAACCTCATAGTTTTTCACCTACTTATTGCAGTACAGAACGCTGTATCTCGCTAAATGACATCGTTCTTTTAGGTTTCACGATACTTGCATGCGCTTTACCGAGAATGTCACAACATAGCAGTTTCGCACTTGTAACGGTACAACACGCAGTATTTGGCTTGTTCATGCCGTTTTGTGTGCTTTCACAACATTTTACCTATCGCAGTTTCGTACTCGCAATAAAACAACACTATCTCGTTAGATGACGTTCTTTTTGGTGGTCTCACGACGCTACATAGCTTAAACTAACATAACTCAAGCTAACCTTCGCACTTCTATCGTTAGAAAACGTTTTACTCGCAACTTTACAATGTTTTCTACAAGATTACGATGGTTTCATGCGCTTTCACATTAGATATCGTAGTTCCCGACTTGTAATGTTGAAAAACACTACATCTCACTAAGTGACATTGTTTAATGCGGTTTTACGACGGTTGATATCTCAACCTAACCTAACATTCGCACTTGTATACGCTCAATTACACTGTTTCGTTCACAATTACGATATTTGCTTGACCTCACAGTTTCTCACCAACTTATTACAGTACAGAACGCTGTATCTCGCTAAATGACATCGTTCTTTAAGGTTTCAAGATACTTGCATGCGCTTCAACGAGAATATCACAACATAGCAGTTTCGCACTTGTAACGGTACAACACGCAGTATTTGGCTTGTTCATGCCGTTTTGGGTGCTTTCACAACATTTCACCTATCGCAGTTTCGTACTCGCAATAAAACAACACTATCTCGTTAGATGACGTTGTTTTTGGTAGTTTCACGACGCTACCTAGCTTAAACTAACATAACTCAACCTAACATAACCTTCGCACTTCTATCGTTAGAAAACGTTTTACTCGCTACTTTACATTGCTTTCTACAACATTACGACGGTTTCAAGCGCTTTCCCATTAGATATCACAGTTCCCAACTTGTAAAGGTGAAAAACACTGCATCTCACTAAGTGACATTGTTTAATGCGGTTTTACGACGGTTCATACCTTAACCTAACGTAACCTAACCTAACCTAACCTAACCTTACCTAACCTAACCTAACCTAACCTAACCTAACCAACCCAACCCAACCTAACCTAACCTAACCTAACCTAAACTAACCTAACCCAACCTAACCTAACCTAACCTAACCTAACCCAACCTAACCCAACCCAACCCAACCTAACCTAACCAAAGCTAACCTAACCTAACCTAACCAAACCTAACCTAACCTAACTTAACCTAACCTAACGTAACCTAACCTAACCTAACCTATTCTAACGTAACCTAACCTAACCTGACCTAACCTAACCTAACGTAACCTAACCTAACCTAACATAACCTAACGTAACCTAACCTAACCTAACGTAACCTAACCTAACCGAACCCAACCTAACCCAACCCAACCCAACCCAACAACACCCAACCCAACCTAACCTAACCTAACCTTACCTAACCTAACCAAATTATCCTTACCTATCCTAACCTAACCTAACGTAACCTAACCTAACCTAACCTAACGTAACCTAACCTAACCTAACCTAACCTAACCCAACCTAACCTAACCTAACCTAACCTAACCCAACTCAACCCAACCTAACCTAATCTAACCTAACCTAACCTAACCTAACCAAACCTAACCTAACCTAACCTAACCTAACGACGGTTGCAAGCGCTTTCACATTAGATATCGCAGTTCCCCACTTTTAATGGTGAAAAACACTGCATCTCACTAATTGACATTGTTTAATGCGGTTTTACGACGGTTCATATCTTAACCTAACCTAACATTCGCACTTGTATCTAAAAACGCTCTATTACACTGTTTTGTTCACAATTACGATATTTGCATAACCTCACAGTTTTTCACCAACTTATTGCAGTACAGAACGCTGTATCTCGCTAAATGACACTGTTCTTTAAGGTTTCACGATGCTTGCATGCGCTTTAACGAGAATATCACAATATAGCAGTTTCGCACTTGTAACGGTAGAACACGCAGTATTTGGCTTGTTCATGCCGTTTTGTGTGCTTTCACAACATTTCACCTATCGCAGTTTAATACTCGCTATAAAACAACACCATCTCGTTAGATGACGTCGTTTTTGGTAGTTTCACGACGCTACCTAGCTTAAACTAACCTAACCTAACCTAACCTTCGCACTTCTATCGTTAGAAAAAGTTTTACTCGCAACTTTACAATGTTTTCTACAAGAGTACGACGGTTTCATGCGCTTTCACATTAGATATCGTAGTTCCCGACTTGTAATGTTGAAAAACACTACATCTCACTAAGTGACATTGTTTAATGCGGTTTTACGACGGTTGATATATCAACCTAACCTAACATTCGCACTTGTATCTAAAGACGCTCAATTACACTGTTTCGTTCACAATTACGATATTTGCTTGACCTCACAGTTTCTCACCAACTTATTACAGTACAGAACGCTGTATCTCGCTAAATGACATCGTTCTTTTAGTTTTCACGATACTTGCATGCGCTTTACCGAGAATATCACAATATAGCAGTTTCGCACTTGTCACGGTAGAACACGCAGTATTTGGCTTGTTCATGCCGTTTTGTGTGCTTTCACAACATTTCACCTATCGCAGTTTAATACTCGCAATAAAACAACACTATCTCGTTAGATGACGTCGTTTTTGGTGGTTTCACGACGCTACGTAGCTTAAACTAACATAACTCAACCTAACATAACCTTCGCACTTCTATCGTTAGAAAACGTTTTACTCGCTACTTTACATTGCTTTCTACAACATTACGACGGTTTCAAGCGCTTTCACATTAGATATCGCAGTTCCCAACTTGTAAAGGTGAAAAACACTGCATCTCACTAAGTGACATTGTTTAATGCGGTTTTACGACGGTTCATACCTTAACCTAACGTAACCTAACCTAACCTAACATAACCTAACCTAACCTAACCTAACCTAACCAAACCTAACCTAACGTAACCTAACCTAACCTAACCTAACCTAACGACGTTTGCAAGCGCTTTCACATTAGATATCGCAGTTCCCGACTTGTAATGGTGAAAAACACTGCATCTCACTAAGTGACATTGTTTAATGCGGTTTTACGACGGTTCATATCTTAACCTAACCTAACATTCGTACTTGTATTGAAAAACGCTCTATTACACTGTTTCGTTCACAATTACGATATTTGCATAACCTCACAGTTTTTCACCAACTTATTGCAGTACAGAACGCTGTATCTCGCTAAATGACATCGTTCTTTAAGGTTTCACGATGCTTGCATGCGCTTTAACGAGAATATCACATTATAGCAGTTTCGCACTTGTAACGGTACAACACGCAGTATCTGGCTTGTTCAAGCCGTTTTGTGTACTTTCACAACATTTCACCTATTGCAGTTTCGTACATGCAATAAAACAACACTATCTCGTTAGATGACGTCCTTTTTGGTGGTCTCACGACGCTACATAGCTTAAAATAACATAACTCAAGCTAACCTTCGCACTTCTATCGTTAGAAAACGTTTTACTCGCAACTTTACAATGTTTTCTAAAAGATTTTGACGGTTTCATGCGCTTTCACATTAGATATCGTAGTTCCCGACTTGTAATGTTGAAAAACGCTACATCTCACTAAGTGACGTTGTTTAATGCGGTTTTACGATGGTTGATATGTCAACCTAACCTAACATTCGCACTTGTATCTAAAGACGCTCAATTACACTGTTTCGTTCACAATTACGATATTTGCTTGACCTCACAGTTTCTCACCAACTTATTACAGTACAGAACGCTGTATCTCGCTAAATGACATCGTTCTTTAAGGTTTCACGATACTTGCATGCGCTTTACCGAGAATGTCACAACATAGCAGTTTCGCACTTGTAACGGTACAACACGCAGTATTTGGCTTGTTCATGCCGTTTTGTGTGCTTTCACAACATTTCACCTATCGCAGTTTCGTACTCGCAATAAAACAACACTATCTCGTTAGATGACATCGCTTTTGGTGGTTTCACGACGCTACCTAGCTCAAACCAACCGAACCTTCGCACTTCTATCGTTAGAAAACGTTTTATTCGCTACTTTACAATGTTTTCTACAAGATTACGACGGTTTCATGCGCTTTCACATTAGATATCGCAGTTCCCGACTTGTAATGGTGAAAAACACAGCATCTCACTAAGTGACATTGTTTAATGCGGTTTTAACGCGGTTCATATCTTAACCTAACCTAACCTTACCTAACCCAACCTAACCTAACCTAACCTAACCAAACCTTACCTAACATAACCTAACCTAACCTAACCTAACCTAACCTAACCAAACCTAACCTGACCTAACCTAACGTAACCTAACCTAACCTAACCTAACGACGTTTGCAAGCGCTTTCACATTAGATATCGCAGTTCCCGACTTGTAATGGTGAAAAACACTGCATCTCACTAAGTGACATTGTTTAATGCGGTTTTACGACGGTTCATATCTTAACCTAACCTAACATTCGCACTTGTATTAAAAAACGCTCTATTACACTGTTTCGTTCACAATTAGGATATTTGCATAACCTCACAGTTTTTCACCAACTTATTGCAGTACAGAACGCTGTATCTCGCTAAATGACATCGTTCTTTAAGGTTTCACGATGCTTGCATGCGCTTTACGAGAATATCACAACATAGCAGTTTCGCACTTGTAACGGTACAACACGCAGTATTTGGCTTGTTCATGCCGTTTTGTGTGCTTTCACAACATTTCACCTATCGCAGTTTCGTACTCGCAATAAAACAACACTATCTCGTTAGATGACGTTGTTTTTGGTAGTTGCACGACGCTACCTAGCTTAAACTAACATAACTCAACCTAACATAACCTTCGCACTTCTATCGTTAGAAAACGTTTTACTCGCTACTTTACATTGCTTTCTACAACATTATGACGGTTTCAAGCGCCTTAACATTAGATATCACAGTTCCCAACTTGTAAAGGTGAAAAACCATCTCACTAAGTGACATTGTTCAATGCGGTTTTACGACAGTTCATACCTTAACCTAACGTAACCTAACCTAACCTAACCTAACCTAACCCAACCCAACCCAACCTAACCTAACCTAACCTAAACTAACCTAACCCAACCTAACCTAACCTAACCTAACCTAACCCAACCTAACCCAACCCAACCCAACCTAACCTAACCTAAGCTAACCTAACCTAAGCTAACCAAACCTAACCTAACCTAACTTAACCTAACCTAACGTAACCTAACCTAACCTAACCTATTCTAACGTAACCTAACCTTACCTGACCCAACCTAACCTAACGTAACCTAACCTAACCTAACATAACCTAACGTAACCTAACCTAACCTAACCTAACCTAACGTAACCTAACCTAACCTAACCCAACCTAACCCAACCCAACCCAACCCAACAACACCCAACCCAACCTAACCTAACCTAATCTAACCTTACCTAACCTAACCAAATTATCCTTACCTAACCTAACCTAACCTAACCTAACCTAACGTAACCTAACCTAACCTAACGTACCCTAACCTAACCTAACCTAACCTAACCCAACCTAACCTAACCTAACCTAACCTAACCTAACCCAACTCAACCTAACCTAATCTAACCTAACCTAACCTAACCTAACCTAACCAAACCTAACCTAACCTAACCTAACCTAACGACGTTTGCAAGCGCTTTCACATTAGATATCGCAGTTGCCGACTTGTAATGGTGAAAAACACTGCATCTCACTTAGTGACATTGTTTAATGCGGTTTTACGACGGTTCATATCTTAACCTAACCTAACATTCGTACTTGTATTGAAAAACGCTCTATTACACTGTCTCGTTCACAATTACGATATTTGCATAACCTCACAGTTTTTCACCAACTTATTGCAGTACAGAACGCTGTATCTCGCTAAATGACATTGTTCTTTAAGGTTTCACGATGCTTGCATGCGCTTTAACGAGAATATCACAATAAAGCAGTTTCGCACTTGTAACGGCACAAGACGCAGTATCTGGCTAGTTCATGCCATTTTGTGTGCTTTCCCAATATTTCACCTATCGCAGTTTCGTACTCGCAATAAAACAACACTATCTCGTTAGATGACATCGTTTTTGGTGGTTTCACGACGCTGCCTAGCTCAAACTAACCGAACCTTCGCACTTCTATCGTTAGAAAACGTTTTATTCGCTACTTTACAATGTTTTCTACAAGATTACGACGGTTTCATGCGCTTTCACATTAGATATCGCAGTTCCCGACGACTTGTAATGGTGAAAAACACAGAATCTCACTAAGTGACATTGTTTAATGCGGTTTTAGCGCGGTTCATATCTTAACCTAACCTAACCTTACCTAACCCGACCTAACCTAACCTACCCTAACCAAACCTTACCTAACATACCCTAACCTGACCTAACCTATCCTAACCTAACCAAACCTAACCTAACCTAACCTAACTTAACGACGTTTTCAAGCGCTTTCACATTAGATATCGCAGTTCCCGACTTGTAATGGTGAAAAACACTGCATCTCACTAAGTGACATTGTTTAATGCGGTTTTACGACGGTTCATATCTTAACCTAACCTAACATTCGCACTTGTATTAAAAACGCTCTATTACACTGTTTCGTTCACAATTAGGATATTTGCATAACCTCACAGTTTTTCACCAACTTATTGCAGTACAGAACGCTGTATCTCGCTAAATGACATCGTTCTTTAAGGTTTCACGATACTTGCATGCGCTTTACCGAGAATGTCAAAACATAGCAGTTTCGCACTTGTAACGGTACAACACGCAGTATTTGGCTTGTTCATGCCGTTTTGTGTGCTTTCACATTTTACCTATCGCAGTTTCGTACTCGCAATAAAACAACACTATCTCGTTAGATGACGTCGTTTTTGGTGGTTTCACGACGCTACCTAGCTTAAACTAACATAACCTAACATAACCTTCGCACTTCTATCGTTAGAAAACGTTTTACTCGCTACTTTACATTGCTTTCTACAACATTACGACGGTTTCAAGCGCTTTCACATTAGATATCGCAGTTCCCAACTTGTAAAGGTGAAAAACACTGCATCTCACTAAGTGACATTGTTTATTGCGGTTTTACGACGGTTCATACCTTAACCTAACGTAACCTAACCTAACCTAACCCAACCTAACCTAACATAACCTAACCTAACCTAACCTAACCTAACCTAACCAAACCTAACCTAACCTAACGTAACCTAACCTATCCTAACCTAACCTAACCTAACCTAACCTAACCTAACGACGTTTGCAAGCGCTTTCACATTAGATATCGCAGTTCCCGACTTGTAATGGTGAAAAACACTGCATCTCACTAAGTGACATTGTTTAGTGCGGTTTTACGACGGTTCATATCTTAACCTAACCTAACATTCTTACTTGTATTGAAAAGCGCTCTATTACACTGTTTCGTTCACATTTACGATATTTGCATAACCTCACAGTTTTTCACCAACTTATTGCAGTACAGAACGCTGTATCTCGCTAAATGACATTGTTCTTTAAGGTTTCACGATGCTTGCATGCGCTTTAACGAGAATATCACAATATAGCAGTTTCGCACTTGTAACGGTAGAACACGCAGTATTTGGCTTGTTCATGCCGTTTTGTGTGCTTTCACAACATTTCACCTATCGCAGTTTAATACTCGCTATAAAACAACACTATCTTGTTAGATGACGTCGTTTTTGGTAGTTTCACGACGCTACCTAGCTTAAACTAACCTAACCTAACCTAACCTTCGCACTTCTATCGTTAGAAAACGTTTTACTCGCCACTTTACAATGTTTTCTACAAGATTACGACGGTTTCTTGCGCTTTCACATCAGATATCGTAGTTCCCGACTTGTAATGTTGAAAAACACTACATCTCACTAAGTGACATTGTTTAATGCGGTTTTACGACAGTTGATATGTCAACCTAACCTAACATTCGCACTTGTATCTAAAGACGCTCTATTACACTGTTTCGTTCACAATTACGATATTTGCATAACCTCACAGTTTTTCACCATCTTATTGCAGTACAGAACGCTGTATCTCGCTAAATGACATTATTCTTTAAGGTTTCACGATGCTTGCATGCGCTTTAACGAGAATATCACAATATAGCAGTTTCGCACTTGTAACGGTAGAACACGCAGTATTTGGCTTGTTCATGCCGTTTTGTGTGCATTCACATTTCACCTAACGCAGTTTAATACTCGCAATAAAACAACACTATCTCGTTAGATGACGTCGTTTTTGGTAGTTTCACGACGCTACCTAGCTTAAACTAACCTAACCTAACCTAACCTTCACACTTCTATCGTTAGAAAACGTTTTACTCGCAACTTTACAATGTTTTCTACAACATTACGACGGTTTCATGCGCTTTCACATTAGATATCGCAGTTCCCAACTTGTAAAGATGAAAAACACTGCATCTCACTAAGTGACATTGTTTCATGCGGTTTTACGACGGTTCATACCTTAACCTAACGTAACCTAACCTAACCTAACCTCACCTTACCTAACCTAACCTAACCCAACCCAACCCAACCTAACCTAACCTAACCTAACCTAAACTAACCTAACCCAACCTAACCTAACCTAACCTAACCTAACCTAACCCAACCTAACCCAACCCAACCCAACCTAACCTAACCTAAGCTAACCTAACCTAACCTAACCAAACCTAACCTAACCTAACTTAACCTAACCTAACGTAACCTAACCTAACCTAACCTATTCTAACGTAACCTAACCTTACCTGACCTAACCTAACCTAACGTAACCTAACCTAACCTAACATAACCCAACGTAACCTAACCTAACCTAACCTAACGTAACCTAACCTAACCTAACCCAACCTAACCCAACCCAACCCAACAACACCCAACCCAACCTAACCTACCTTACCTAACCTAACCAAATTATCCTTACCTAACCTAACCTAACCTACGTAACCTAACCTAACCTAACCTAACCTAACCTAACCTAACCTAACCTAACCTAACCTAACCTAACCCAACCTAACCTAACCTAACCTAACCCAACTCAACCCAACCTGACCTAATCTAACCTAACCTAACCTAACCTAACCTAACCAAACCTAACCTAACCTAACCTAACCCAACCTAACGACGGTTGCAAGCGCTTTCACATTAGATAACGCAGTTCCCCACTTTTAATGGTGAAAAACACTGCATCTCACTAATTGACATTGTTTAATGCGGTTTTACGACGGTTCATATCTTAACCTAACCTAACATTCGCACTTGTATCTAAAAACGCTCTATTACACTGTTTTGTTCACAATTACGATATTTGCATAACCTCACAGTTTTTCACCAACTTATTGCAGTACAGAACGCTGTATCTCGCTAAATGGCATTGTTCTTTAAGGTTTCACGATGCTTGCATGCGCTTTAACGAGAATATCACAATATAGCAGTTTCGCACTTGTAACGGTAGAACACGCAGTATTTGGCTTGTTCATGCCGTTTTGTGTGCTTTCACAACATTTCACCTATCGCAGTTTAATACTCGCAATAAAACAACACTATCTCGTTAGATGACGTCGTTGTTGGTGGTTTCACGACGCTACGTAGCTTAAACTAACATAACTCAACCTAACATAACCTTCGCACTTCTATCGTTAGAAAACGTTTTACTCGCTACTTTACATTGCTTTCTACAACATTACGACGGTTTCAAGCGCTTTCACATTAGATATCGCAGTTCCCAACTTGTAAAGGTGAAAAACACTGCATCTCACTAAGTGACATTGTTTAATGCGGTTTTACGACGGTTCATACCTTGACCTAACGTAACCTAACCTAACCTAACCCAACCTAACATAACCTAACCTAACCTAACCTAACCAAACCTAACCTAACGTAACCTAACCTAACCTAACCTAACCTAACCTAACCTAACCTAACGACGTTTGCAAGCGCTTTCACATTAGATATCGCAGTTCCCGACTTGTAATGGTGAAAAACACTGCATCTCACTAAGTGACATTGTTTAATGCGGTTTTACGACGGTTCATATCTTAACCTAACCTAACATTCGTACTTGTATTGAAAAACGCTCTATTACACTGTTTCGTTCACAATTACGATATTTGCATAACCTCACAGTTTTTCACATACTTATTGCAGTACAGAACGCTGTATCTCGCTAAATGGCATTGTTCTTTAAAGTTTCACGATGCTTGCATGCGCTTTAACGAGAATATCACAATATAGCAGTTTCGCACTTGTAACGGTAGAACACGCAGTATTTGGCTTGTTCATGCCGTTTTGTGTGCTTTCACAACATTTCACCTATCGCAGTTTAATACTCGCTATAAAACAACACTATCTCGTTAGATGACGACGTTTTTGGTAGTTTCACGACGCTACCTAGCTTAAACTAACCTAACCTAACCTAACCTTCGCACTTCTATCGTTAGAAAACGTTTTATTCGCAACTTTACAATGTTTTCTACAAGATTACGACGGTTTCATGCGCTTTCACATTAGATATCGTAGTTCCCGACTTGTAATGTTGAAAAACACTACATCTCACTAAGTGAGATTGTTTATTGCGGTTTTACGACGGTTGATATGTCAACCTAACCTAACATTCGCACTTGTATCTAAAGACGCTCAATTACACTGTTTCGTTCACAATTACAATATTTGCTTGACCTCACAGTTTCTCACCAACTTATTACAGTACAGAACGCTGTATCTCGCTAAATGACATCGTTCTTTAAGGTTTCACGATACTTGCATGCGCTTTACCGAGAATGTCACAACATAGCAGTTTCGCACTTGTAACGGTACAACACGCAGTATTTGGCTTGTTCATGCCGTTTTGTGTGCTTTCACAACATTTCACCTATCGCAGTTTCGTACTCGCAATAAACAACACTATCTCGTTAGATGACGTCGTTTTTGGTGGTTTCACGACGCTACCTAGCTTAAACTAACATAACTCAACCTAACATAACCTTCGCACTTCTATCGTTAGAAAACGTTTTACTCGCTACTTTACATTGCTTTCTACAACATTACGACGGTTTCAAGCGCTTTCACATTAGATATCGCAGTTCCCAACTTGTAAAGGTGAAAAACACTGCATCTCACTAAGTGACATTGTTTATTGCGGTTTTACGACGGTTCATACCTTAACCTAACGTAACCTAACCTAACCTAACCCAACCTAACCTAACATAACCTAACCTAACCTAACCAAACCTAACTTAATGTAACCTAACCTAACCTAACCTAACCTAACGACGTTTGCAAGCGCTTTCACATTAGATATCGCAGTTCCCGACTTGTAATTGTGAAAAACACTGCATCTCACTCAGTGACATTGTTTAATGCGGTTTTACGACGGTTCATATCTTAACCTAACCTAACATTCGTACTTGTATTGAAAAACGCTCTATTACACTGTTTCGTTCACAATTACGATATTTGCATAACCTCACAGTTTTTCACCATCTTATTGCAGTACAGAACGCTGTATCTCGCTAAATGACATTGTTCTTTAAGGTTTCACGATGCTTGCATGCGCTTTAACGAGAATATCACAATATAGCAGTTTCGCACTTGTAACGGTAGAACACGCAGTATTTGGCTTGTTCATGCCGTTTTGTGTGCATTCACATTTCACCTAACGCAGTTTAATACTCACAATAAAACAACACTATCTCGTTAGATGACGTCGTTTTTGGTAGTTTCACGACGCTACCTAGCTTAAACTAACCTAACCTAACCTAACCTTCGCACTTCTATCGTTAGAAAACGTTTTACTCGCAACTTTACAATGTTTTCTACAAGATTACGACGGTTTCATGCGCTTTCACATTAGATATCGCAGTTCCCAACTTGTAAAGATGAAAAACACTGCATCTCACTAAGTGACATTGTTTCATGCGGTTTTACGACGGTTCATACCTTAACCTAACGTAACCTAACCTAACCTAACCTCACCTTACCTAACCTAACCTAACCCAACCCAACCCAACCTAACCTAACCTAACCTAACCTAAACTAACCTAACCCAACCTAACCTAACCTAACCTAACCTAACCTAACCCAACCTAACCCAACCCAACCCAACCTAACCTAACCTAAGCTAACCTAACCTAACCTAACCAAACCTAACCTAACCTAACTTAACCTAACCTAACGTAACCTAACCTAACCTAACCTATTCTAACGTAACCTAACCTTACCTGACCTAACCTAACCTAACGTAACCTAACCTAACCTAACATAACCCAACGTAACCTAACCTAACCTAACCTAACGTAACCTAACCTAACCTAACCCAACCTAACCCAACCCAACCCAACAACACCCAACCCAACCTAACCTACCTTACCTAACCTAACCAAATTATCCTTACCTAACCTAACCTAACCTAACGTAACCTAACCTAACCTAACCTAACGTAACCTAACCTAACCTAACCTAACCTAACCTAACCTAACCCAACCTAACCTAACCTAACCTAACCCAACTCAACCCAACCTGACCTAATCTAACCTAACCTAACCTAACCTAACCTAACCAAACCTAACCTAACCTAACCTAACCCAACCTAACGACGGTTGCAAGCGCTTTCACATTAGATAACGCAGTTCCCCACTTTTAATGGTGAAAAACACTGCATCTCACTAATTGACATTGTTTAATGCGGTTTTACGACGGTTCATATCTTAACCTAACCTAACATTCGCACTTGTATCTAAAAACGCTCTATTACACTGTTTTGTTCACAATTACGATATTTGCATAACCTCACAGTTTTTCACCAACTTATTGCAGTACAGAACGCTGTATCTCGCTAAATGGCATTGTTCTTTAAGGTTTCACGATGCTTGCATGCGCTTTAACGAGAATATCACAATATAGCAGTTTCGCACTTGTAACGGTAGAACACGCAGTATTTGGCTTGTTCATGCCGTTTTGTGTGCTTTTACAACATTTCACCTATCGCAGTTTAATACTCGCAATAAAACAACACTATCTCGTTAGATGACGTCGTTGTTGGTGGTTTCACGACGCTACGTAGCTTAAACTAACATAACTCAACCTAACATAACCTTCGCACTTCTATCGTTAGAAAACGTTTTACTCGCTACTTTACATTGCTTTCTACAACATTACGACGGTTTCAAGCGCTTTCACATTAGATATCGCAGTTCCCAACTTGTAAAGGTGAAAAACACTGCATCTCACTAAGTGACATTGTTTAATGCGGTTTTACGACGGTTCATACCTTGACCTAACGTAACCTAACCTAACCTAACCCAACCTAACCTAACATAACCTAACCTAACCTAACCTAACCTAACCAAACCTAACCTAACGTAACCTAACCTAACCTAACCTAACCTAACCTAACGACGTTTGCAAGCGCTTTCACATTAGATATCGCAGTTCCCGACTTGTAATGGTGAAAAACACTGCATCTCACTAAGTGACATTGTTTAATGCGGTTTTACGACGGTTCATATCTTAACCTAACCTAACATTCGTACTTGTATTGAAAAACGCTCTATTACACTGTTTCGTTCACAATTACGATATTTGCATAACCTCACAGTTTTTCACATACTTATTGCAGTACAGAACGCTGTATCTCGCTAAATGGCATTGTTCTTTAAAGTTTCACGATGCTTGCATGCGCTTTAACGAGAATATCACAATATAGCAGTTTCGCACTTGTAACGGTAGAACACGCAGTATTTGGCTTGTTCATGCCGTTTTGTGTGCTTTCACAACATTTCACCTATCGCAGTTTAATACTCGCTATAAAACAACACTATCTCGTTAGATGACGTCGTTTTTGGTAGTTTCACGACGCTACCTAGCTTAAACTAACCTAACCTAACCTTCGCACTTCTATCGTTAGAAAACGTTTTACTCGCAACTTTACAATGTTTTATACAAGATTACGACAGTTTCATGCGCTTTCACATTAGATATCGTATTTCCCGACTTGTAATGTTGAAAAACACTACATCTCACTAAGTGACATTGTTTAATGCGGTTTTACGACGGTTGATATATCAACCTAACCTAACATTCGCACTTGTATCTAAAGACGCTCAATTACACTGTTTCGTTCACAATTACGATATTTGCTTGACCTCACCGTTTCTCACCAACTTATTACAGTACAGAACGCTGTATCTCGCTAAATGACATCGTTCTTTAAGGTTTCACGATACTTGCATGCGCTTTACCGAGAATATCACAATATAGCAGTTTCGCACTTGTAACGGTAGAACACGCAGTATTTGGCTTGTTCATGCCGTTTTGTGTGCTTTCACAACATTTCACCTATCGCAGTTTAATACTCGCAATAAAACAACACTATCTCGTTAGATGACGTCGTTTTTGATGGTTTCACGACGCTACGTAGCTTAAACTAACATAACTCAACCTAACATAACCTTCGCACTTCTATCGTTAGAAAACGTTTTACTCGCTACTTTACATTGCTTTCTACAACATTACGACGGTTTCAAGCGCTTTCACATTAGATATCGCAGTTCCCAACTTGTAAAGGTGAAAAACACTGCATCTCACTAAGTGACATTGTTTAATGCGGTTTTACGACGGTTCATACCTTGACCTAACGTAACCTAACCTAACCTAACCCAACCTAACCTAACATAACCTAACCTAACCTAACCTAACCAAACCTAACCTAACGTAACCTAACCTAACCTAACCTAACCTAACCTAACCTAACGACGTTTGCAAGCGCTTTCACATTAGATATCGCAGTTCCCGACTTGTAATGGTGAAAAACACTGCATCTCCCTAAGTGACATTGTTTAATGCGGTTTTACGACGGTTCATATCTTAACCTAACCTAACATTCGTACTTGTATTGAAAAACGCTCTATTACACTGTTTCGTTCACAATTACGATATTTGCATAACCTCACAGTTTTTCACAAACTTATTGCAGTACAGAACGCTGTATCTCGCTAAATGGCATTGTTCTTTAAAGTTTCACGATGCTTGCATGCGCTTTAACGAGAATATCACAATATAGCAGTTTCGCACTTGTAACGGTAGAACACGCAGTATTTGGCTTGTTCATGCCGTTTTGTGTGCTTTCACAACATTTCACCTATCGCAGTTTAATACTCGCTATAAAACAACACTATCTCGTTAGATGACGTCGTTTTTGGTAGTTTCACGACGCTACCTAGCTTAAACTAACCTAACCTAACCTAACCTTCGCACTTCTATCGTTAGAAAACGTTTTATTCGCAACTTTACAATGTTTTCTACAAGATTACGACGGTTTCATGCGCTTTCACATTAGATATCGTAGTTCCCGACTTGTAATGTTGAAAAACACTACATCTCACTAAGTGAGATTGTTTATTGCGGTTTTACGACGGTTGATATGTCAACCTAACCTAACATTCGCACTTGTATCTAAAGACGCTCAATTACACTGTTTCGTTCACAATTACAATATTTGCTTGACCTCACAGTTTCTCACCAACTTATTACAGTACAGAACGCTGTATCTCGCTAAATGACATCGTTCTTTAAGGTTTCACGATGCTTGCATGCGCTTTAACGAGAATATCACAATATAGCAGTTTCGCACTTGTAACGGTAGAACACGCAGTATTTGGCTTGTTCATGCCGTTTTGTGTGCATTCACAACATTTCACCTATCGCAGTTTAATACTCGCAATAAAACAACACTATCTCGTTAGATGACGTCGTTTTTGGTGGTTTCACGACGCTACCTAGCTTAAACTAACATAACTCAACCTAACATAACCTTCGCACTTCTATCGTTAGAAAACGTTTTACTCGCAACTTTACAATGTTTTCTACAAGATTACGACGGTTTCATGCGCTTTCACATTAGATATCGCAGTTCCCAACTTGTAAAGGTGAAAAACACTGCATCTCACTAAGTGACATTGTTTAATGCGGTTTTACGACGGTTCATACCTTAACCTAACGTAACCTAACCTAACCTAACCTAACCTAACCTTACCTAACCTAACCTAACCTTACCTAACCTAACCTAACCTAACCTAACCCAACCCAACCCAACCTAACCTAACCTAACCTAACCTAAACTAACCTAAGCTAACCCACCCTAACCCAACCCAACCCAACCTAACCTAACCTAAGCTAACCTAACCTAACCTAACCAAACCTAACCTAACCTAACTTAACATAACCTAACGTAACCTAACCTAACCTAACCTAATCTAACGTAACCTAACCTTACCTGACCTAACCTAACCTAACGTAACCTAATCTAACCTAACATAACCTAACGTAACCTAACCTAACCTAACCTAACCTAACGTAACCTAACCTAACCTAACCCAACCTAACCCAACCCAACCCAACCCAACCCAACAACACCCAACTCAACCTAACCTAACCTAACCTAACCTTACCTAACCTAACCAAATTATCCTTACCTAACCTAACCTAACCTAACGTAACCTAACCTAACCTAACCTAACGTAACCTAACCTAACCTAACGTAACCTAACCTAACCTAACCTAACCCAACCTAACCTAACCTAACCTAACCTAACCCAACTCAACCCAACCTAACCTAATCTAACCTAACCTAACCTAACCTAACCTAACCAAACCTAACCTAACCTAACCTAACCTAACGACGGTTGCAAGCGCTTTCACATTAGATATCGCAGTTCCCCACTTTTAATGGTGAAAAACACTGCATCTCACTAATTGACATTGTTTAATGCGGTTTTACGACGGTTCATATCTTAACCTAACCTAACATTCGCACTTGTATCTAAAAACGCTCTATTACACTGTTTTGTTCACAATTACGATATTTGCATAACCTCACAGTTTTTCACCAACTTATTGCAGTACAGAACGCTGTATCTCGCTAAATGACATTGTTCTTTAAGGTTTCACGATGCTTGCATGCGCTTTAACGAGAATATCACAATATAGCAGTTTCGCACTTGTTACGGTAGAACACGCAGTATTTGGCTTCTTCATGCCGTTTTGTGTGCATTCACAACATTTCACCTATCGCAGTTTAATACTCGCAATAAAACAACACTATCCCGTTAGATGACGTCGTTTTTGGTAGTTTCACGACGCTACCTAGCTTAACCTAACCTAACCAAACCTTCGCACTTCTATCGTTAGAAAACGTTTTATTCGCAACTTTACAATGTTTTCTACAAGATTACGACGGTTTCATGCGCTTTCACATTAGATATCACAGTTCCCAACTTGTAAAGGTGAAAAACACTGCATCTCACTAAGTGACATTGTTTAATGCGGTTTTACGACGGTTCATACCTTAACCTAACGTAACCTAACCTAACCTAACCTAACCTTACCTAACCTAACCTAACCTAACCTAACCTTACCTAACCTAACCTAACCTAACCTAACCCAACCCAACCTAACCTAACCTAACCTAACCTAAACTAACCTAAGCTAACCCACCCTAACCCAACCCAACCCAACCTAACCTAACCTAAGCTAACCTAACCTAACCTAACCAAACCTAACCTAACCTAACTTAACCTAACCTAACGTAACCTAACCTAACCTAACCTATTCTAACGTAACCTAACCTTACCTGACCTAACCTAACCTAACGTAACCTAACTTAACCTAACATAACCTAACGTAACCTAACCTAACCTAACCTAACCTAACGTAACCTAACCTAACCTAACCCAACCTAACCCAACCCAACCCAACCCAACAACACCCAACCCAACCTAACCTAACCTAACCTAACCTTACCTAACCTAACCAAATTATCCTTACCTAACCTAACCTAACCTAACGTAACCTAACCTAACCTAACCTAACGTAACCTAACCTAACCTAACGTAACCTAACCTAACCTAACCTAACCCAACCTAACCTAACCTAACCTAACCTAACCCAACTCAACCCAACCTAACCTAATCTAACCTAACCTAACCTAACCTAACTTAACCAAACCTAACCTAACCTAACCTAACCTAACGACGGTTGCAAGCGCTTTCACATTAGATATCGCAGTTCCCCACTTTTAATGGTGAAAAACACTGCATCTCACTAATTGACATTGTTTAATGCGGTTTTACGACGGTTCATATCTTAACCTAACCTAACATTCGCACTTGTATCTAAAAACGCTCTATTACACTGTTTTGTTCACAATTACGATATTTGCATAACCTCACAGTTTTTCACCAACTTATTGCAGTACAGAACGCTGTATCTCGCTAAATGACATTGTTCTTTAAGGTTTCACGATGCTTGCATGCGCTTTAACGAGAATATCCCAATATAGCAGTTTCGCACTTGTTACGGTAGAACACGCAGTATTTGGCTTCTTCATGCCGTTTTGTGTGCATTCACAACATTTCACCTATCGCAGTTTAATACTCGCAATAAAACAACACTATCCCGTTAGATGACGTCGTTTTTGGTAGTTTCACGACGCTACCTAGCTTAACCTAACCTAACCAAACCTTCGCACTTCTATCGTTAGAAAACGTTTTATTCGCAACTTTACAATGTTTTCTACAAGATTACGACGGTTTCATGCGCTTTCACATTAGATATCGTAGTTCCCGACTTGTAATGTTGAAAAACACTACATCTCACTAAGTGAGATTGTTTATTTCGGTTTTACGACGGTTGATATGTCAACCTAACCTAACATTCGCACTTGTATGTAAAGACGCTCAATTACACTGTTTCGTTTACAATTACGATATTTGCTTGACCTCACAGTTTCTCACCAACTTATTACAGTACAGAACGCTGTATCTCGCTAAATGACATCGTTCTTTAAGGTTTCACGATACTTGCATGCGCTTTACCGAGAATGTCACAACATAGCAGTTTCGCACTTGTAACGGTACAACACGCAGTATTTGGCTTGTTCATGCCGTTTTGTGTGCTTTCACAACATTTTACCTATCGCAGTTTTGTACTCGCAATAAAACAACACTATCTCGTTAGATGACGTCGTTTTTGGTGGTTTCACGACGCTACCTAGCTTAAACTAACATAACTCAACCTAACATAACCTTCGCACTTCTATCGTTAGAAAACGTTTTACTCGCTACTTTACATTGCTTTCTACAACATTACGACGGTTTTAAGCGCTTTCACATTAGATATCGCAGTTCCCAACTTGTAAAGGTGAAAAACACTGCATCTCACTAAGTGACATTGTTTAATGCGGTTTTACGGCGGTTCATACCTTAACCTAACGTAACCTAACCTAACCTAACCCAACCTAACCTAACATAACCTAACCTAACCTAACCTAACCTAACCTAACCAAACCTAACCTAACGTAACCTAACCTAACCTAACCTAACCTAACCTAACCTAACGACGTTTGCAAGCGCTTTCACATTAGATATCGCAGTTCCCGACTTGTAATGGTGAAAAACACTGCATCTCACTAAGTGACATTTTTAATGCGGTTTTACGACGGTTCATATCTTAACCTAACCTAACATTCGTACTTGTATTGAAAAACGCTCTAATACACTGTTTCGTTCTCAATTACGATATTTGCATTACCTCACAGTTTTTCACCAACTTATTGCAGTACAGAACGCTGTATCTCGCTAAATGACATTGTTCTTTAAGGTTTCACGATGCTTGCATGCGCTTTAACGAGAATATCACAATATAGCAGTTTCGCAGTTGTAACGGTAGAACACGCAGTATTTGGCTTGTTCATGCCGTTTTGTGTGCATTCACAACATTTCACCTATCGCAGTTTAATACTCGCAATAAAACAACACTATCTCGTTAGATGACGTCGTTTTTGGTAGTTTCACGACGCTACCTAGCTTAAAGTAACCTAACCTAACCTAACCTTCGCACTTCTATCGTTAGAAAACGTTTTACTCGCAACTTTACAATGTTTTCTACAAGATTACGACGGTTTCATGCGCTTTCACATTAGATACCGCAGTTCCCAACTTGTAAAGGTGAAAAACACTGCATCTCACTAAGTGACATTGTTTAATGCGGTTTTACGACGGTTCATACCTTAACCTAACGTAACCTAACCTAACCTAACCTAACCTTACCTTACCTAACCTAACCTAACCTAACCTAACCCAACCCAACCCAACCTAACCTAACCTAACCTAACCTAACCTAAACTAACCTAACCTAACCCAACCTAACCTAACCTAACCTAACCTAACCCAACCTAACCCAACCCAACCCAACCCAACCTAACCTAACCTAAGCTAACCTAACCTAACCTAACCAAACCTAACCTAACCTAACTTAACCTAACGTAACCTAACCTAACCTAACCTATTCTAACGTAACCTAACCTTACCTGACCTAACCTAACCTAACGTAACCTAACCTAACCTAACATAACCTAACGTAACCGAACCTAACCTAACCTAACCTAACGTAACCTAACCTAACCTAACCCAACCTAACCCAACCCAACCCAACCCAACCCAACAACACCCAACCCAACCTAACCTAACCTAACCTAACCTTACCTAACCTAACCAAATTATCCTTACCTAACCTAACCTAACCTAACGTAACCTAACCTAACCTAACCTAACGTAACCTAACCTAACCTAACGTAACCTAACCTAACCTAACCTAACCCAACCTAACCCAACCCAACCCAACCCAACAACACCCAACCCAACCTAACCTAACCTAACCTAACCTTACCTAACCTAACCTAACCTTACCTAACCTAACCTAACGTAACCTAACCTAACCTAACGTAACCTAACCTAACCTAACCTAACCCAACCTAACCTAACCTAACCCAACTCAACCCAACCTAACCTAATCTAACCTAACCTACCCTAACCTAACCTAACCTAACGACGGTTGCAAGCGCTTTCACATTAGATATCGCAGTTCCCCACTTTTAATGGTGAAAAACACTGCATCTCACTAATTGACATTGTTTAATGCGGTTTTACGACGGTTCATATCTTAACCTAACCTAACATTCGCACTTGTATCTAAAAACGCTCTATTACACTGTTTTGTTCACAATTACGATATTTGCATAACCTCACAGTTTTTCACCAACTTATTGTAGTACAGAACGCTGTATCTCGCTAAATGACATTGTTCTTTAAGGTTTCACGATGCTTGCATGCGCTTTAACGAGAATATCACAATATAGCAGTTTCGCACTTGTAACAGTAGAACACGCAGTATTTGGCTTGTTCATTCCGTTTTGTGTGCTTTCACAACATTTCACCTATCGCAGTTTAATACTCGCAATAAAACAACACTATCTCGTTAGATGACGTCGTTTTTGGTAGTTTCACGACGCTACCTAGCTTAACCTAACCTAACCTAACCTAACCTAACCTTCGCACTTCTATCGTTAGAAAACGTTTTATTCGCAACTTTACAATGTTTTCTACAAGATTACGACGGTTTCATGCGCTTTCACATTAGATATCGTAGTTCCCGACTTGTAAAGGTGAAAAACACTGCATCTCACTAAGTGACATTGTTTAATGCGGTTTTACGACGGTTCATACCTTAACCTAACGTAACCTAACCTAACCTAACCCAACCTAACCTAACCTAACCTAACCAAACCTAACCTAACGTAACCTAACCTAACCTAACCTAACCTAACCTAACCTAACGACGTTTGCAAGCGCTTTCACATTAGATATCGCAGTTCCCGACTTGTAATGGTGAAAAACACTGCATCTCACTAAGTGACATTTTTTAATGCGGTTTTACGACGGTTCATATCTTAACCTAACCTAACATTCGTACTTGTATTGAAAAACGCTCTATTACACTGTTTCGTTCACAATTACGATATTTGCATAACCTCACAGTTTTTCACCAACTTATTGCAGTACAGAACGCTGTATCTCGCTAAATGACATTGTTTTTTAAGGTTTCACGATGCTTGCATGCGCTTTAACGAGAATATCACAATATAGCAGTTTCGCACTTGTAACGGTAGAACACGCAGTATTTGGCTTGTTCATGCCGTTTTGTGTGCATTCACAACATTTCACCTATCGCAGTTTAATACTCGCAATAAAACAACACTATCTCGTTAGATGACGTCGTTTTTGGTAGTTTCACGACGCTACCTAGCCTAAAGTAACCTAACCTAACCTAACCTTCGCACTTCTATCGTTAGAAAACGTTTTACTCGCAACTTTACAATGTTTTCTACAAGATTACGACGGTTTCATGCGCTTTCACATTAGATATCGCAGTTCCCAACTTGTAAAGGTGAAAAACACTGCATCTCACTAACTGACATTGTTTAATGCGGTTTTACGACGGTTCATACCTTAACCTAACGTAACCTAACCTAACATAACCTAACCTTACCTAACCTAACCTAACCTAACCTAACCCAACCCAACCCAACCTAACCTAACCTAACCTAACCTAAACTAACCTAACCTAACCCAACCTAACCTAACCTAACCTACCAGCGAACTGGGAGCGCGGAGAAAACACAAAGGACGAAGCGAGGAACCACACAACACGAGCGCTCAAGCGCTTTCTCTGCGCTCCCAGTTCGCTGATCGAAGAAAATGAATTACCAACTGGCCCACTTTTTGATCCTAACCTAACCTAACCTAACCCACCCTAACCCAACCCAACCCAACCTAACCTAACCTAAGCTAACCTAACCTAACCTAACCAAACCTAACCTAACCTAACTTAACCTAACCTAACGTAACCTAACCTAACCTAACCTATTCTAACGTAACCTAACCTTACCTGACCTAACCTAACCTAACGTAACCTGACCTAACCTAACATAACCTAACGTAACCTAACCTAACCTAACCTAACCTAACGTAACCTAACCTAACCTAACCCAACCTAACCCAACCCAACCCAACCCAACAACACCCAACCCAACCTAACCTAACCTAACCTAACCTTACCTAACCTAACCAAATTATCCTTACCTAACCTAACCTAACCTAACGTAACCTAACCTAACCTAACCTAACGTAACCTAACCTAACCTAACGTAACCTAAGCTAACCTAACCTAACCTAACCCAACTCAACCCAACCTAACCTAATCTAACCTAACCTAACCTAACCTAACCTAACCAAACCTAACCTAACCTAACCTAACCTAACCTAACCTAACGACGGTTGCAAGCGCTTTCACATCATATATCGCAGTTCCCCACTTTTAATGGTGAAAAACACTGCATCTCACTAATTGACATTGTTTAATGCGGTTTTACGACGGTTCATATCTTAACCTAACCTAACATTCGCACTTGTATCTAAAAACGCTCAATTACACTGTTTCGTTCACAATTACGATATTTGCTTGACCTCACAGTTTCTCACCAACTTATTACAGTACAGAACGCTGTATCTCGCTAAATGACATCGTTCTTTAAGGTTTCACGATACTTGCATGCGCTTTACCGAGAATGTCACAACATAGCAGTTTCGCACTTGTAACGGTACAACACGCAGTATTTGGCTTGTTCATGCCGTTTTGTGTGCTTTCACAACATTTTACCTATCGCAGTTTTGTACTCGCAATAAAACAACACTATCTCGTTAGATGACGTCGTTTTTGGTGGTTTCACGACGCTACCTAGCTTAAACATAACTCAACCTAACATAACCTTCGCACTTCTATCGTTAGAAAACGTTTTACTCGCTACTTTACATTGCTTTCTACAACATTACGACGGTTTCAAGCGCTTTCACATTAGATATCGCAGTTCCCAACTTGTAAAGGTGAAAAACACTGCATCTCACTAAGTGACATTGTTTAATGCGGTTTTACGACGGTTCATACCTTAACCTAACGTAACCTAACCTAACCTAACCCAACCTAACCTAACATAACCTAACCTAACCTAACCTAACCAAACCTAACCTAACGTAACCTAACCTAACCTAACCTAACCTAACCTAACCTAACCTAACGACGTTTGCAAGCGCTTTCACTTTAGATATCGCAGTTCCCGACTTGTAATGGTGAAAAACACTGCATCTCACTAAGTGACATTTTTAATGCGGTTTTACGACGGTTCATATCTTAACCTAACCTAACATTCGTACTTGTATTGAAAAACGCTCTATTACACTGTTTTGTTCACAATTATGATATTTGCATAACCTCACAGTTTTTCACGAACTTATTGCAATACAGAACGCTGTATCTCGCTAAATGACATTGTTCTTTAAGGTTTCACGATGCTTGCATGCGCTTTAACGATAATATCACTATATAGCAGTTTCGCACTTGTAACGGTAGAACACGCAGTATTTGGCTTGTTCATGCCGTTTTGTGTGCATTCACAACATTTCACCTATCGCAGTTTAATACTCGCAATAAAACAACACTATCTCGTTAGATGACGTCGTTTTTGGTAGTTTCACGACGCTACCTAGCTTAAAGTAACCTAACCTAACCTAACCTTCGCACTTCTATCGTTAGAAAACGTTTTACTCGCAACTTTACAATGTTTTCTACAAGATTACGACGGTTTCATGCGCTTTCACATTAGATATCGTAGTTCCCGACTTGTAATGGTGAAAAAGACTGCATCTCACTAAGTGACATTGTTTAATGCGGTTTTACGACGGTTCATATCTTAACCTAACCTAACATTCGTACTTGTATGGAAAAACGCTCTATTACACTGTTTCGTTCACAATTACGATATTTGCATAACCTCACAGTTTTTCACCAACTTATTGCAGTACAGAACGCTGTATCTCGCTAAATGACATCGTTATTTAAGGTTTCACGATGCTTGCATGCGCTTTAACAAGAATATCACATTATAGCAGTTTCGCACTTGTAACGGTACAACACGCAGTATCTGGCTTGTTCAAGCCGTTTTGTGTACTTTCACAACATTTCACCTATTGCAGTTACGTACATGCAATAAAATACACTATCTCGTTAGATGACGTCCTTTTTGGTGGTCTCACGACGCTACATAGCTTAAACTAACATAACTCAAGCTAACCTTCGCACTTCTATCGTTAGAAAACGTTTTACTCGCAACTTTACAATGTTTTCTACAAGATTACGACGGTTTCATGCGCTTTCACATTAGATATCGTAGTTCCCGACTTGTAATGTTGAAAAACACTACATCTCACTAAGTGACATTGTTTAATGCGGTTTTACGACGGTTGATATCTCAACCTAACCTAACATTCGCAATTGTATCTAAATACGCTCAATTACACTGTTTCGTTCACAATTACGATATTTGCTTGACCTCACAGTTTCTCACCAACTTATTACAGTTCAGAACGCTGTATCTCGCTAAATGACATCGTTCTTTAAGGTTTCACGATACTTGCATGCGCTTTAACGAGAATATCACATTAAAGCAGTTTCGCACTTGTAACGGCACAAGACGCAGTATCTGGCTAGTTCATGCCATTTTGTGTGCTTTCCCAATATTTCACCTATCGCAGTTTCGTACTCGCAATAAAACAACACTATCTCGTTAGATGACATCGTTTTTGGTGGTTTCACGACGCTACCTAGCTCAAACTAACCGAACCTTCGCACTTCTATCGTTATAAAACGTTTTATTCGCTACTTTACAATGTTTTCTACAAGATTACGACGGTTTCATGCGCTTTCACATTAGATATCGCAGTTCCCAACTTGTAAAGGTGAAAAACACTGCATCTCACTAAGTGACATTGTTTAATGCGGTTTTACGACGGTTCATACCTTAACCTAACGTAACCTAACCTAACCTAACCTAACCTTACCTAACCTAACCTAACCTAACCTAACCCAACCCAACCCAACCTAACCTAACCTAACCTAACCTAAACTAACCTAACCCAACCTAACCTAACGTAACCTAACCTAACCTAACCCAACCTAACCCAACAACACCCAACCCAACCTAACCTAACCTAACCTAACCTTACCTAACCTAACCAAATTATCCTTACCTAACCTAACCTAACGTAAACTAACCTAACCTAACCTAACGTAACCTAACCTAACCTAACGTAACCTAACCTAACCTAACCTAACCCAACCTAACCTAACCTAACCTAACCTTACCCAACTCAACCCAACCTAACCTAATCTAACCTAACCTAACCTAACCTAACCTAACCAAACCTAACCTAACCTAACCTAACCTAACCTAACCTAACGACGGTTGCAAGCGCTTTCACATTAGATATCGCAGTTCCCCACTTTTAATGGTGAAGAACACTGCATCTCACTAATTGACATTGTTTAATGCGGTTTTACGACGGTTCATATCTTAACCTAACCTAACATTCGCACTTGTATCTAAAAACGCTCTATTACACTGTTTTGTTCACGATTACGATATTTGCATAACCTCACAGTTTTTAACCAACTTATTGCAGTACAGAACGCTGTATCTCGCTAAATGACATTGTTCTTTAAGGTTTCACGATGCTTGCATGCGCTTTAACGAGAATATCACAATATAGCAGTTTCGCACTTGTAACAGTAGAACACGCAGTATTTGGCTTGTTCATTCCGTTTTGTGTGCTTTCACAACATTTCACCTATCGCAGTTTAATACTCGCAATAAAACAACACTATCTCGTCAGATGACGTCGTTTTTGGTAGTTTCACGACGCTACCTAGCTTAACCTAACCTAACCTAACCTAACCTTCGCACTTCTATCGTTAGAAAATGTTTTATTCGCAACTTTACAATGTTTTCTACAAGATTACGACGGTTTCATGCGCTTTCACATTAGATATCGTAGTTCCCGACTTGTAATGTTGAAAAACACTACATCTCACTAAGTGAGATTGTTTATTGCGGTTTTACGACGGTTGATATGTCAACCTAACCTAACATTCGTACTTGTATTGAAAAACGCTCTAATACACTGTTTCGTTCACAATTACGATATTTGCATAACCTCACAGTTTTTCACCAACTTATTGCAGTACAGAACGCTGTATCTCGCTAAATGACATTGTTCTTTAAGGTTTCACGATGCTTGCATGCGCTTTAACGAGAATATCACAATATAGCAGTTTCGCACTTGTAACGGTAGAACACGCAGTATTTGGCTTGTTCATGCCGTTTTGTGTGCATTCACAACATTTCACCTATCGCAGTTTAATACTCGCAATAAAACAACACTATCTCGTTAGATGACGTCGTTTTTGGTAGTTTCACGACGCTACCTAGCCTAAAGTAACCTAACCTAACCTAACCTTCGCACTTCTATCGTTAGAAAACGTTTTACTCGCAACTTTACAATGTTTTCTACAAGATTACGACGGTTTCATGCGCTTTCACATTAGATACCGCAGTTCCCAACTTGTAAAGGTGAAAAACACTGCATCTCACTAAGTGACATTGTTTAATGCGGTTTTACGACGGTTCATACCTTAACCTAACGTAACCTAACCTAACCTAACCTAACCCAACCCAACCCAACCTAACCTAACCTAACCTAACCTAACCTAAACTAACCTAACCTAACCCAACCTAACGTAACCTAACCTAACCTAACCTATTCTAACGTAACCTAACCTTACCTGACCTAACCTAACCTAACGTAACCTAACCTAACCTAACATAACCTAACGTAACCGAACCTAACCTAACCTAACCTAACGTAACCTAACCTAACCTAACCCAACCTAACCCAACCCAACCCTACCCAACAACACCCAATCCAACCTAACCTAACCTAACCTAACCTTACCTAACCTAACCAAATTATCCTTACCTAACCTAACCTAACCTAACGTAACCTAACCTAACCTAACCTAACCTAACCTAACGTAACCTAACCTAACCTAACCCAACCTAACCGAACCCAACCCAACCCAACAACACCCAACCCAACCTAACCTAACCTAACCTAACCTTACCTAACCTAACCAAATTATCCTTACCTAACCTAACCTAACCTAACCTAACCCAACCTAACCTAACCTAACCCAACCTAACCTAACCTAACCTAACCAAACCTAACCTAACGTAACCTAACCTAACCTAACCTAACCTAACCTAACCTAACGACGTTTGCAAGCGCTTTCACATTAGATATCGCAGTTCCCAACTTGTAAAGGTGAAAAACACTGCATCTCACTAAGTGACATTGTTTAATGCGGTTTTACGACGGTTCATACCTTAACCTAACGTAACCTAACCTAACCTAACCCAACCTAACCTAACATAACCTAACCTAACCTAACCTAACCAAACCTAACCTAACGTAACCTAACCTAACCTAACCTAACCTAACCTAACCTAACCTAACGACGTTTGCAAGCGCTTTCACATTAGATATCGCAGTTCCCCACTTTTAATGGTGAAAAACACTGCATCTCACTAATTGACATTGTTTAATGCGGTTTTACGACGGTTCATATCTTAACCTAACCTAACATTCGTACTTGTATTGAAAAACGCTCTATTACACTGTTTTGTTCACAATTACGATATTTGCATAACCTCACAGTTTTTCACGAACTTATTGCAGTACAGAACGCTGTATCTCGCTAAATGACATTGTTCTTTAAGGTTTCACGATGCTTGCATGCGCTTTAACGAGAATATCACAATATAGCAGTTTCGCACTTGTAACGGTAGAACACGCAGTATTTGGCTTGTTCATGCCGTTTTGTGTGCATTCACAACATTTCACCTATCGCAGTTTAATACTCGCAATAAAACAACACTATCTCGTTAGACGACGTCGTTTTTGGTAGTTTCACGACGCTACCTAGCTTAAAGTAACCTAACCTAACCTAACCTTCGCACTTCTATCGTTAGAAAACGTTTTACTCGCAACTTTACAATGTTTTCTACAAGATTACGACGGTTTCATGCGCTTTCACATTAGATATCGTAGTTCCCGACTTGTAATGGTGAAAAAGACTGCATCTCACTAAGTGACATTGTTTAATGCGGTTTTACGACGGTTCATATCTTAACCTAACCTAACATTCGTACTTGTATGGAAAAACGCTCTATTACACTGTTTCGTTCACAATTACGATATTTGCATAACCTCACAGTTTTTCACCAACTTATTGCAGTACAGAACGCTGTATCTCGCTAAATGACATTGTTCTTTAAGGTTTCACGATGCTTGCATGCGCTTTAACGAGAATATCACAATATAGCAGTTTCGCACTTGTAACAGTAGAACACGCAGCATTTGGCTTGTTCATTCCGTTTTGTGTGCTTTCACAACATTTCACCTATCGCAGTTTAATACTCGCAATAAAACAACACTATCTCGTTAGATGACGTCGTTTTTGGTAGTTTCACGACGCTACCTAGCTTAACCTAACCTAACCTAACCTAACCTTCGCACTTCTATCGTTAGAAAATGTTTTATTCGCAACTTTACAATGTTTTCTACAAGATTACGACGGTTTCATGCGCTTTCACATTAGATATCGTAGTTCCCGACTTGTAATGTTGAAAAACACTACATCTCACTAAGTGAGATTGTTTATTGCGGTTTTACGACGGTTGATATGTCAACCTAACCTAACATTCGCACTTGTATCTAAAGGCGCTCAATTACACTGTTTCGTTCACAATTACGATATTTGCTTGACCTCACAATTTCTCACCAACTTATTACAGTACAGAACGCTGTATCTCGCTAAATGACATCGTTCTTTAAGGTTTCACAATACTTGCATGCGCTTTACCGAGAATGTCACAACATAGCAGTTTCGCACTTGTAACGGTACAACACGCAGTATTTGGCTTGTTCATGCCGTTTTGTGTGCTTTCACAACATTTTACCTATCGCAGTTTAATACTCGCAATAAAACAACACTATCTCGTTAGATGACGTCGTTTTTGGTAGTTTCACGACGCTACCTAGCTTAAAGTAACCTAACCTAACCTAACCTTCGCACTTCTATCGTTAGAAAACGTTTTACTCGCAACTTTACAATGTTTTCTACAAGATTACGACGGTTTCATGCGCTTTCACATTAGATATCGCAGTTCCCAACTTGTAAAGGTGAAAAACACTGCATCTCACTAAGTGACATTGTTTAATGCGGTTTTACGACGGTTCATACCTTAATCTAACGTAACCTAACCTAACCTAACATAACCTTACCTAACCTAACCTAACCTAACCTAACCCAACCCAACCCAACCTAACCTAACCTAACCTAACCTAAACTAACCTAACCTAACCCAACCTAACCTAACCTAACCTAACCTAACCCAACCTAACCCAACCCAACCCAACCTAACCTAACCTAAGCTAACCTAACCTAACCTAACCAAACCTAACCTAACCTAACTTAACCTAACCTAACGTAACCTAACCTAACCTAACCTATTCTAACGTAACCTAACCTTACCTGACCTAACCTAACCTAACGTAACCTAACCTAACCTAACATAACCTAACGTAACCTAACGTAACCTAACCTAACCTAACGTAACCTAACCTAACCTAACCCAACCTAACCCAACCCAACCCAACCCAACAACACCCAACCCAACCTAACCTAACGTAACCTAACCTTACCTAACCTAACGAAATTATCCTTACCTAACCTAACCTAACCTAACGTAACCTAACCTAACCTAACCTAACGTAACCTAACCTAACCTAACGTAACCTAACCTAACCTAACCTAACGCAACCTAACCTAACCTAACCTAACCTAACCCAACTCAACCCAACCTAACCTAATCTAACCTAACCTAACCTAACCTAACCTAACCAAACCTAACCTAACCTAACCTAACCTAACCTAACCTAACGACGGTTGCAAGCGCTTTCACATTAGATATCGCAGTTCCCCACTTTTAATGGTGAAAAACACTGCATCTCACTAATTGACATTGTTTAATGCGGTTTTACGACGGTTCATATCTTAACCTAACCTAACATTCGCACTTATATCTAAAAACGCTCTATTACACTGTTTTGTTCACAATTACGATATTTGCATAACCTCACAGTTTTTCACCAACTTATTGCAGTACAGAACGCTGTATCTCGCTAAATGACATTGTTCTTTAAGGTTTCACGATGCTTGCATGCGCTTTAACGAGAATATCACAATATAGCAGTTTCGCACTTGTAACAGTAGAACACGCAGTATTTGGCTTGTTCATTCCGTTTTGTGTGCTTTCACAACATTTCACCTATCGCAGTTTAATACTCGCAATAAAACAACACTATCTCGTTAGATGACGTCGTTTTTGGTAGTTTCACGACGCTACCTAGCTTAACCTAACCTAACCTAACCTAACCTTCGCACTTCTATCGTTAGAAAACGTTTTATTCGCAACTTTACAATGTTTTCTACAAGATTACGACGGTTTCATGCGCTTTCACATTAGATATCGTAGTTCCCGACTTGTAATGTTGGAAAACACTACATCTCACTAAGTGACATTGTTTAATGCGGTTTTACGACGGTTGATATCTCAACCTAACCTAACATTCGCACTTGTATCTAAATACGCTCAATTACACTGTTTCGTTCACAATTACGATATTTGCTTGACCTCACAGTTTCTCACCAACTTATTACAGTACAGAACGCTGTATCTCGCTAAATGACATCGTTCTTTAAGGTTTCACGATACTTGCATGCGCTTTAACGAGAATATCACATTAAAGCAGTTTCGCACTTGTAACGGCACAAGACGCAGTATCTGGCTAGTTCATGCCATTTTGTGTGCTTTCCCAATATTTTACCTATCACAGTTTCGTACTCGCAATAAAACAACACTATCTCGTTAGATGACATCGTTTTTGGTGGTTTCACGACGCTACCTAGCTCAAACTAACCGAACCTTCGCACTTCTATCGTTAGAAAACGTTTTATTCGCTACTTTACAATGTTTTCTACAAGATTACGACGGTTTCATGCGCTTTCACATTAGATATCGCAGTTCCCGACTTGTAATGGTGAAAAGCACAGCATCTCACTAAGTGACATTGTTTAATGCGGTTTTGGCGCGGTTCATATCTTAACCTAACCTAACCTTACCTAACCTTACCTAACATCCCTAACCTAACCTAACCTAACCTAACCTAACCAAACCTAACCTAACCTAACCTAACGTAACCTAACCTAACCTAACCTAACCTAACCTAACCTAACGACGTTTGCAAGCGCTTTCACATTAGATATCGCAGTTCCCGACTTGTAATGGTGAAAAACACTGCATCTAACTAAGTGACATTGTTTAATGCGGTTTTACGACGGTTCATATCTTAACCTAACCTAACATTCGCACTTGTATTAAAAAACGCTCTATTACACTGTTTCGTTCACAATTAGGATATTTGCATAACCTCACAGTTTCTCACCAACCTATTACAGTACAGAACGCTGTATCTCGCTAAATGACATCGTTCTTTAAGGTTTCACGATACTTGCATGCGCTTTACCGAGAATGTCACAACATAGCAGTTTCGCACTTGTTACGGTACAACACGCAGTATTTGGCTTGTTCATGCCGTTTTGTGTGCTTTCACAACATTTTACCTATCGCAGTTTCGTACTCGCAATAAAACAACACTATCTCGTTAGATGACGTCGTTTTTGGTGGTTTCACGACGCTACCTAGCTTAAACATAACTCAACCTAACATAACCTTCGCACTTCTATCGTAAGAAAACGTTTTACTCGCTACTTTACATTGCTTTCTACAACATTACGACGGTTTCAAGCGCTTTCACATTAGATATCGCAGTTCCCAACTTGTAAAGGTGAAAAACACTGCATCTCACTAAGTGACATTGTTTAATGCGGTTTTAGCGCGGTTCATATCTTAACCTAACCTAACCTAACCTAACCTAACCCAACCTAACCTAACATAACCTAACCTAACCTAACCAAACCTAACCTAACGTAACCTAACCTAACCTAACCTAACCTAACCTAACGACGTTTGCAAGCGCTTTCAAATTAGATATCGCAGTTCCCGACTTGTAATGGTGAAAAACACTGCATCTCACTAAGTGACATTGTTTAATGCGGTTTTACGACGGTTCATATCTTAACCTAACCTAACATTCGCACTTGTATTAAAAAACGCTCTATTACACTGTTTCGTTCACAATTAGGATATTTGCATAACCTCACAGTTTTTCACCAACTTATTGCAGTACAGAACGCTGTATCTCGCTAAATGACATCGTTCTTTAAGGTTTCACGATGCTTGCATGCGCTTTAACGAGAATATCACAACATAGCAAACTCGCACTTGTTACGGTACAACACGCAGTATTTGGCTTGTTCATGCCGTTTTGTGTGCTTTCACAACATTTCACCTATCGCAGTTTCGTACTCGCAATAAAACAACACTATCTCGTTAGATGACGTTGTTTTTGGTAGTTTCACGACGCTACCTAGCTTAAACTAACATAACTCAACCTAACATGACCTTCGCACTTCTATCGTTAGAAAACGTTTTACTCGCTACTTTACATTGTTTTCTACAACATTACGACCGTTTCAAGCGCTTTCACATTAGATATCACAGTTCCCAACTTGTAAAGGTGAAAAACACTGCATCTCGCTAAGTGACATTTTTTAATGCGGTTTTACGACGGTTCATACCTTAACCTAACGTAACCTAACCTAACCTAACCTTACCTAACCTAACCTAACCTAACCCAACCCAACCCAACTTAACCTAACCTAACCTAACCTAACCTAAACTAACCTAACCCAACCTAACCTAACCTAACCTAACCTAACCCAACCTAACCCAACCCAACCCAACCTAACCTAACCTAAGCTAACCTAACCTAACCTAACCAAACCTAACCTAACCTAACTTAACCTAACCTAACGTAACCTAACCTAACCTATTCTAACGTAACCTAACCTTACCTGACCTAACCTAACCTAACGTAACCTAACCTAACCTAACATAACCTAACGTAACCTAACCTAACCTAACCTAACGTAACCTAACCCAACCTAACCCAACCTAACCCAACCCAACCCAACCCAACAACACCCAGGCCAACCTAACCTAACCTAACCTAACCTTACCTAACCTAACCAAATTATCCTTACCTAACCTAACCTAACCTAACGTAACCTAACCTAACCTAACCAAACCCAACGTAACCTAACCTAACCTAACCTAACCCAACCCAACCTAACCTAATCTAACCTAACCTAACCTAACCTAACCAAACCTAACCTAACCTAACCTAACCTAACCTAACGACGATTGCAAGCGCTTTCACATTAGATATCGCAGTTCCCCACTTTTAATGGTGAAAAACACTGCATCTCAGTAATTGACATTGTTTAATGCGGTTTTACGACGGTTCATATCTTAACCTAACCTAACATTCGCACTTGTATCTAAAAACGCTCTATTACACTGTTTTGTTCACAATTACGATATTTGCATATCCTCACAGTTTTTCACCAACTTATTGCAGTACAGAACGCTGTATCTCGCCAAATGACATTGGTCTTTAAGGTTTCACGATGCTTGCATGCGCTTTAACGAGAATATCACAATATAGCAGTTTCGCACTTGTAACGGTAGAACACGCAGTATTTGGCTTGTTCATGCCGTTTTGTGTGCTTTCACAACATTTCACCTATCGCAGTTTAATACTCGCTATAAAACAACACTATCTCGTTAGATGACGTCGTTTTTGGTAGTTTCACGACGCTACCTAGCTTAAACTAACCTAACCTAACCTAACCTTCGCACTTCTATCGTTAGAAAACGTTTTACTCGCCACTTTACAATGTTTTCTACAAGATTACGACGGTTTCATGCGCTTTCACATTAGATATCGTAGTTCCCGACTTGTAATGTTGAAAAACACTACATCTCACTAAGTGACATTGTTTAATGCGGTTTTACGACGGTTGATATGTCAACCTAACCTAACATTCGCACTTGTATCTAAAGACGCTCAATTACACTGTTTCGTTCACATTTACGTTATTTGCTTGACCTCACAGTTTCTCACCAACTTATTACAGTCCAGAACGCTGTATCTCGCTAAATGACATCGTTCTTTAAGGTTTCACGATACTTGCATGCGCTTTACCGAGAATGTCACAACATAGCAGTTTCGCACTTGTAACGGTACAACACGCAGTATTTGGCTTGTTCATGCCGTTTTGTGTGCTTTCACAACATTTTACCTATCGCAGTTTCGTACTCGCAATAAAACAACACTATCTCGTTAGATGACGTCGTTTTTGGTGGTTTCACGACGCTACCTAGCTTTAACTAACATAACTCAACCTAACATAACCTTCGCACTTCTATCGTTAGAAAACGTTTTACTCGCTACTTTACATTGCTTTCTACAACATTACGACGGTTTAAAGCGCTTTCACATTAGATATCGCAGTTCCCAACTTGTAAAGGTGAAAAACACTGCATCTCACTAAGTGACATTGTTTATTGCGGTTTTACGACGGTTCATACCTTAACCTAACGTAACCTAACCTAACCTAACCCAACCTAACCTAACATAACCTAACCTAACCTAACCTAACCAAACCTAACCTAACGTAACCTAACCTAACCTAACCTAACGACGTTTGCAAGCGCTTTCACATTAGATATCGCAGTTCCCGACTTGTAATTGTGAAAAACACTGCATCTCACAAAGGACATTGTTTAATGCGGTTTTACGACGGTTCATATCTTAACCTAACCTAACATTCGTACTTGTATTGAAAAACGCTCCATTACACTGTTTCGTTCACAATTACGATATTTGCATAACCTCACAGTTTTTCACCAACTTATTGCAGTACAGAACGCTGTATCTCGGTAAATGACATTGTTCTTTAAGGTTTCACGATGCTTGCATGCGCTTTAACGAGAATATCATAATATAGCAGTTTCGCACTTGTAACGGTAGAACACGCAGTATTTGGCTTGTTCATGCCGTTTTGTGTGCATTCACAACATTTCACCTATCGCAGTTTAATACTCGCAATAAAACAACACTATCTCGTTAGATGACGTCGTTTTTGGTAGTTTCACGACGCTACCTAGCTTAAAGTAACCTAACCTAACCTAACCTTCGCACTTCTATCGTTAGAAAACGTTTTACTCGCAACTTTACAATGTTTTCTACAAGATTACGACGGTTTCATGCGCTTTCACATTAGATATCGCAGTTCCCAACTTGTAAAGGTGAAAAACACTGCATCTCACTAAGTGACATTGTTTAATGCGGTTTTACGACGGTTCATACCTTAACCTAACGTAACCTAACCTAACCTAACCTAACCTTACCTAACCTAACCTAACCTAACCTAACCCAACCCAACCCAACCTAACCTAACCTAACCTAACCTAAACTAACCTAACCTAACCCAACCTAACCTAACCTAACCTAACCTAACCCAACCTAACCCAACCCAACCCAACCTAACCTAACCTAAGCTAACCTAACCTAACCTAACCAAACCTAACCTAACCTAACTTAACCTAACCTAACGTAACCTAACCTAACCTAACCTATTCTAACGTAACCTAACCTTACCTGACCTAACCTAACCTAACGTAACCTAACCTAACCTAACATAACCTAACGTAACCTAACGTAACCTAACCTAACCTAACGTAACCTAACCTAACCTAACCCAACCTAACCCAACCCAACCCAACCCAACAACACCCAACCCAACCTAACCTAACGTAACCTAACCTTACCTAACCTAACCAAATTATCCTTACCTAACCTAACCTAACCTAACGTAACCTAACCTAACCTAACCTAACGTAACCTAACCTAACCTAACCTAACGTAACCTAACCTAACCTAACCTAACGCAACCTAACCTAACCTAACCTAACCTAACCCAACTCAACCCAACCTAACCTAATCTAACCTAACCTAACCTAACCTAACCTAACCAAACCTAACCTAACCTAACCTAACCTAACCTAACGACGGTTGCAAGCGCTTTCACATTAGATATCGCAGTTCCCCACTTTTAATGGTGAAAAACACTGCATCTCACTAATTGACATTGTTTAATGCGGTTTTACGACGGTTCATATCTTAACCTAACCTAACATTCGCACTTATATCTAAAAACGCTCTATTACACTGTTTTGTTCACAATTACAATATTTGCATAACCTCACAGTTTTTCACCAACTTATTGCAGTACAGAACGCTGTATCTCGCTAAATGACATTGTTCTTTAAGGTTTCACGATGCTTGCATGCGCTTTAACGAGAATATCACAATATAGCAGTTTCGCACTTGTAACAGTAGAACACGCAGTATTTGGCTTGTTCATTCCGTTTTGTGTGCTTTCACAACATTTCACCTATCGCAGTTTAATACTCGCAATAAAACAACACTATCTCGTTAGATGACGTCGTTTTTGGTAGTTTCACGACGCTACCTAGCTTAACCTAACCTAACCTAACCTAACCTTCGCACTTCTATCGTTAGAAAACGTTTTATTCGCAACTTTACAATGTTTTCTACAAGATTACGACGGTTTCATGCGCTTTCACATTAGATATCGTAGTTCCCGACTTGTAATGTTGGAAAACACTACATCTCACTAAGTGACATTGTTTAATGCGGTTTTACGACGGTTGATATCTCAACCTAACCTAACATTCGCACTTGTATCTAAATACGCTCAATTACACTGTTTTGTTCACAATTACGATATTTGCTTGACCTCACAGTTTCTCACCAACTTATTAAAGTACAGAACGCTGTATCTCGCTAAATGACATCGTTCTTTAAGGTTTCACGATACTTGCATGCGCTTTAACGAGAATATCACATTAAAGCAGTTTCGCACTTGTAACGGCACAAGACGCAGTATCTGGCTAGTTCATGCCATTTTGTGTGCTTTCCCAATATTTTACCTATCACAGTTTCGTACTCGCAATAAAACAACACTATCTCGTTAGATGACATCGTTTTTGGTGGTTTCACGACGCTACCTAGCTCAAACTAACCGAACCTTCGCACTTCTATCGTTAGAAAACGTTTTATTCGCTACTTTACAATGTTTTCTACAAGATTACGACGGTTTCATGCGCTTTCACATTAGATATCGCAGTTCCCGACTTGTAATGGTGAAAAGCACAGCATCTCACTAAGTGACATTGTTTAATGCGGTTTTGGCGCGGTTCATATCTTAACCTAACCTAACCTTACCTAACCCAACCTAACCTAACCTAACCTAACCAAACCTTACCTAACATCCCTAACCTAACCTAACCTAACCTAACCTAACCAAACCTAACCTAACCTAACCTAACGTAACCTAACCTAACCTAACCTAACCTAACCTAACGACGTTTGCAAGCGCTTTCACATTAGATATCGCAGTTCCCGACTTGTAATGGTGAAAAACACTGCATCTCACTAAGTGACATTGTTTAATGCGGTTTTACGACGGTTCATATCTTAACCTAACCTAACATTCGCACTTGTATTAAAAAACGCTCTATTACACTGTTTCGTTCACAATTAGGATATTTGCATAACCTCACAGTTTCTCACCAACCTATTACAGTACAGAACGCTGTATCTCGCTAAATGACATCGTTCTTTAAGGTTTCACGATACTTGCATGCGCTTTACCGAGAATGTCACAACATAGCAGTTTCGCACTTGTAACGGTACAACACGCAGTATTTGGCTTGTTCATGCCGTTTTGTGTGCTTTCACAACATTTTACCTATCGCAGTTTCGTACTCGCAATAAAACAACACTATCTCGTTAGATGACGTCGTTTTTGGTGGTTTCACGACGCTACCTAGCTTAAACTAACATAACTCAACCTAACATGACCTTCGCACTTCTATCGTTAGAAAACGTTTTACTCGCTACTTTACATTGCTTTCTACAACATTACGACCGTTTCAAGCGCTTTCACATTAGATATCACAGTTCCCAACTTGTAAAGGTGAAAAACACTGCATCTCGCTAAGTGACATTTTTTAATGCGGTTTTACGACGGTTCATACCTTAACCTAACGTAACCTAACCTAACCTAACCTTACCTAACCTAACCTAACCTAACCCAACCCAACCCAACCTAACCTAACCTAACCTAACCTAACCTAAACTAACCTAACCCAACCTAACCTAACCTAACCTAACCTAACCCAACCTAACCCAACCCAACCCAACCTAACCTAACCTAAGCTAACCTAACCTAACCTAACCAAACCTAACCTAACCTAACTTAACCTAACCTAACGTAACCTAACCTAACCTATTCTAACGTAACCTAACCTTACCTGACCTAACCTAACCTAACGTAACCTAACCTAACCTAACATAACCTAACGTAACCTAACCTAACCTAACCTAACGTAACCTAACCCAACCTAACCCAACCTAACCCAACCCAACCCAACCCAACAACACCCAGGCCAACCTAACCTAACCTAACCTAACCTTACCTAACCTAACCAAATTATCCTTACCTAACCTAACCTAACGTAACCTAACCTAACCTAACCAAACCCAACCTAACCTAACCTAACCTAACCCAACCCAACCTAACCTAATCTAACCTAACCTAACCTAACCTAACCAAACCTAACCTAACCTAACCTAACCTAACGACGATTGCAAGCGCTTTCACATTAGATATCGCAGTTCCCCACTTTTAATGGTGAAAAACACTGCATCTCAGTAATTGACATTGTTTAATGCGGTTTTACGACGGTTCATATCTTAACCTAACCTAACATTCGCACTTGTATCTAAAAACGCTCTATTACACTGTTTTGTTCACAATTACGATATTTGCATATCCTCACAGTTTTTCACCAACTTATTGCAGTACAGAACGCTGTATCTCGCCAAATGACATTGGTCTTTAAGGTTTCACGATGCTTGCATGCGCTTTAACGAGAATATCACAATATAGCAGTTTCGCACTTGTAACGGTAGAACACGCAGTATTTGGCTTGTTCATGCCGTTTTGTGTGCTTTCACAACATTTCACCTATCGCAGTTTAATACTCGCTATAAAACAACACTATCTCGTTAGATGACGTCGTTTTTGGTAGTTTCACGACGCTACCTAGCTTAAACTAACCTAACCTAACCTAACCTTCGCACTTCTATCGTTAGAAAACGTTTTACTCGCCACTTTACAATGTTTTCTACAAGATTACGACGGTTTCATGCGCTTTCACATTAGATATCGTAGTTCCCGACTTGTAATGTTGAAAAACACTACATCTCACTAAGTGACATTGTTTAATGCGGTTTTACGACGGTTGATATGTCAACCTAACCTAACATTCGCACTTGTATCTAAAGACGCTCAATTACACTGTTTCGTTCACATTTACGATATTTGCTTGACCTCACAGTTTCTCACCAACTTATTACAGTCCAGAACGCTGTATCTCGCTAAATGACATCGTTCTTTAAGGTTTCACGATACTTGCATGCGCTTTACCGAGAATGTCACAACATAGCAGTTTCGCACTTGTAACGGTACAACACGCAGTATTTGGCTTGTTCATGCCGTTTTGTGTGCTTTCACAACATTTTACCTATCGCAGTTTCGTACTCGCAATAAAACAACACTATCTCGTTAGATGACGTCGTTTTTGGTGGTTTCACGACGCTACCTAGCTTTAACTAAC
>NW_027464620.1:0-5000 GCF_043290135.1 Rhipicephalus microplus
GTTGGGTTAGGTTAGATTAGGTTAGGTTAGCTTGGGTTAGGTTAGGTTGGGTTGGGTTGGGTTAGGTTAGGTTAGGTTAGGTTGGGTTGGGTTAGGGTAGGTTAGGTTAGGTTGGGTTGGGTTGGGTTGGGTTAGGTTAGGTTAGGTTAGGTTTAATTGGGTTGGGTTAAGTTAGGTTAGGTTACGTTGGGTTAGGTTAGGTTAGGTTTGGTTAGGTTAGGTTAGGTTAGGTTAGGTTAGGCTGGGTTGGGTTGGGTTGGGTTAGGTTAGGTTAGGTTAGCTTGGGTTGGGTTAGGTTAGGTTAGGTTAGGTTGCATTGGGTTAGGTTAGGTTAGGTTAGGTTGGGTTAGGTTAGGTTAGGTTAGGTTAGGTTGGGTTGGGTTAGGTTAGGTTAGGTTAGGTTAGGTTACGTTGGGTTAGGTTAAATTGGGTTTGGTTAGGTTAGGTTAGGTTAGGTTAGGTTAGGTTGGGTTAGGTTAGGTTTGGTTAGGTTTGGTTAGGTTAGGTTAGGTTAGGTTAGGCTGGGTTGGGTTGGGTTGGGTTAGGTTAGGTTAGGTTAGCTTGGGTTGGGTTAGGTTAGGTTAGGTTAGGTTGGGTTGGGTTAGGTTAGGTTAGGTTAGGTTGCATTGGGTTAGGTTAGGTTAGGTTAAATTACGTTGGGTTAGGTTAGGTTAGGTTAGGTTAGGTTAGGTTAGGTTAGATTAGGTTAGGTTAGGTTTGGTTAGGTTAGGTTAGTTTAGGTTAGGTTAGGTTGGGTTAGGTTAGGTTAGGTTAGGCTAGGTTAGGTTAGGTTAGGTTAGGTTAGGTTAGGTTAGGCTAAGTTGGGTTGGGTTGGGTTAGGTTAGGTTAGGTTAGCTTGGGTTGGGTTAGGTTAGGTTAGGTTAGGTTAGGTTGGGTTGGGTTAGGTTAGATTAGGTTAGGTTAGGTTGGGTTAGGTTAGGTTAGGTTAGGTTGGGTTAGGTTAGGTTGGGTTGGGTTGGGTTAGGTTAGGTTAGGTTAGGTTGGGTTTGGTTAGGTTAGGTTAGGTTAGGTTGGGTTGGGTTGCGTTAGGTTAGGTTAGGTTAGGTTAGGTTAGGTTGGGTTGGGTTGGGTTGGGTTAGGTTAGGTTAGGTTAGGTTGGGTTGGGTTAGGTTAGATTAGGTTAGGTTAGGTTGGGTTAGGTTAGGTTGGGTTAGGTTAGGTTGGGTTGGGTTGGGTTAGGTTAGGTTAGGTTGGGTTGGGTTAGGTTAGGTTAGGTTAGGTTGGGTTAGGTTAGGTTAGGTTGGGTTGGGTTGGGTTGGGTTAGGTTAGGTTAGGTTAGGATAGGTTAGGTTAGGTTAGGTTAGGTTAGGTTGGGTTGGGTTAGGTTAGGTTAGGTTAGGTTAAGTTAGGTTAGGTTAGGTTAGGTTAGGTTGGGTTAGGTTAGGTTAGGTTAAGTTAGGTTAGGTTAGGTTAGGTTAGGTTAGGTTAGGTTAGGTTAGCTTGGGTTGGGTTGGGTTAGGTTAGGTTAAGTTAGGTTAGGTTAGGTTAGGTAGGGTTAGGTTAGGTTAGGTTAGGTTAGGTTAAGTTAGGTTAGGTTAGGTTAGGTTAGGTGTGGTTAGGTTAGGTTAGGTTAGGTTAGGTTAGGCTGGGTTGGGTTGGGTTGGGTTAGGTTAGGTTAGGTTAGGTTAGGTTAGGTTGGGTTAGGTTAGGTTAGGTTAGGTGAGGTGAGGTTAGGTTAGGTTAGGTTAGGTTGGGTTGGGTTAGGTTAGGTTAGGTTAGGTTAGGTGAGGTTAGGTTAGGTTAGGTTAGGTTAGGTTGGGTTAGGTTGGGTTGGGTTAGGTTAGGTTAGGTTGGGTTAGGTTAGATTAGGTTAGGTTAGGTTGGGTTAGGTTAGGTTAGGTTGGGTTGGGTTAGGTTAGGTTAGGTTAGGTTAGGTTAGGTAGGGTTGGGTTAGGTTAGGTTAGGTTAGGTTAGGTTAGGTTGGGTTGGGTTGGGTTAGGTTAGGTTAGGTTAGGTTGCGTTGGGTTAGGTTATGTTAGGTTAGGTTAGGTTAGGTTAGGTTAGGTTGGGTTAGGTTAGGTTAGGTTAAATTGGGTTGGGTTAGGTTAGGTTAGGTTACGTTGGGTTAGGTTAAATTGGGTTAGGTTAGGTTAGGTTAGGTTAGGTTAGGTTGGGTTGGGTTAGGTTAGGTGAGGTTAGGTTAGGTTAGGTTAGGTTACGTTAGGTTAGGTTAGGTTAGGTTAGGTTGGGTTAGGTTGGGTTGGGTTAGGTTAGGTTAGGTTGGGTTAGGTTAGGTTAGGTTAGGTTAGGTTGGGTTAGGTTGGGTTAGGTTGGGTTGGGTTAGGTTAGGTTAGGTTAGGTTAGGTTGGGTTGGGTTAGGTTAGGTTAGGTTAGGTTAGGTTAGGCTGGGTTGGGTTGTGTTGGGTTGGGTTAGGTTAGGTTAGGTTAGCTTGGGTTAGGTTAGGTTAGGTTAGGTTAGGTTGGGTTAGGTTAGGTTAGGTTAGGTTTGGTTAGGTTAGGTTAGGTTAGGTTAGGCTGGGTTGGGTTAGGTTAGGTTAGGTTAGCTTGGGTTGGGTTGGGTTAGGTTAGGTTAGGTTGGGTTGGATTAGGTTAGGTTAGGTTAGGTTAGGTTAGGTTGGGTTAGGTTAGGTTAGGTTAGGCTGGGTTGGGTTAGGTTAGGTTAGGTTAGGTTAGGTTAGGTTAGGTTAGGTTGGATTGGGTTGGGTTGGGTTGGGTTAGGTTAGGTTAGGTTAGGTTGGGTTAGGTTAGGTTAGGTTAGGTTTAATTGGGTTGGGTTAAGTTAGGTTAGGTTACGTTGGGTTAGGTTAAATTGGGTTGGGTTAGGTTAGGCTGGGTTAGGTTAGGTTGGGTTAGGTTAGGTTAGGTTAGGTTTGGTTAGGTTAGGTTAGGTTAGGCTTGGTTGGGTTGGGTTGGGTTAGGTTAGGTTAGGTTAGCTTGGGTTGGGTTAGGTTAGGTTAGGTTAGGTTAGGTTGCATTGGGTTAGGTTAGGTTAGGTTAGGTTGGGTTAGGTTAGGTCAGGTTAGGTTAGGTTGGGTTGGGTTAGGTTAGGTTAGGTTAGGTTAGGTTACGTTGGGTTAGGTTAAATTGGGTTGGGTTAGGTTAGGTTAGGTTAGGTTAGGTTAGGTTGGGTTAGGTTAGGTTTGGTTAGGTTTGGTTAGGTTAGGTTAGGTTAGGTTAGGCTGGGTTGGGTTGGGTTGGGTTAGGTTAGGTTAGGTTAGCTTGGGTTGGGTTAGGTTAGGTTAGGTTAGGTTGGGTTGGGTTAGGTTAGGTTAGCTTAGGTTGCATTGGGTTAGGTTAGGTTAGGTTAGATTACGTTGGGTTAGGTTAGGTTAGGTTAGGTTAATTAGGTTAGGTTAGGTTAGGTTAGATTAGGTTAGGTTAGGTTTGGTTAGGTTAGGTTAGGTTAGGTTAGGTTAGGTTGGGTTAGGTTAGGTTAGGTTAGGCTAGGTTAGGTTAGGTTAGGTTAGGTTAGGTTAGGTTGGGTTGGGTTAGGTTAGGTTAGGTTAGGTTAGGCTAAGTTGGGTTGGGTTGGGTTAGGTTAGGTTAGGTTAGCTTGGGTTGGGTTAGGTTAGGTTAGGTTAGGTTAGGTTGGGTTGGGTTAGGTTAGATTAGGTTAGGTTAGGTTGGGTTAGGTTAGGTTGGGTTGGGTTGGGTTAGGTTAGGTTAGGTTAGGTTGGGTTGGGTTAGGTTAGGTTAGGTTAGGTTGGGTTGGGTTGCGTTAGGTTAGGTTAGGTTAGGTTAGGTTAGGTTGGGTTGCGTTGGGTTGGGTTAGGTTAGGTTAGGTTAGGTTGGGTTGGGTTAGGTTAGATTAGGTTAGGTTAGGTTGGGTTAGGTTAGGTTGGGTTAGGTTAGGTTGGGTTGGGTTAGGTTAGGTTAGGTTAGGTTGGGTTGGGTTAGGTTAGGTTAGGTTAGGTTGGGTTGGGTTGGGTTGGGTTAGGTTAGGTTAGGTTAGGTTAGGTTGGGTTAGGTTAGGTTAGGTTAGGTTAGGTTAGGTTGGGTTGGGTTAGGTTAGGTTAAGTTAGGTTAAATTGGGTTGGGTTAGGTTAGGTTGGGTTAGGTTAGGTTGGGTTGGGTAGGGTTAGGTTAGGTTAGGTTAGGTTGGGTTGGGTTACGTTAGGTTAGGTTAGGTTGGGTTGGGTTGGGTTGAGTTAGGTTAGGTTAGGTTAGCTTGGGTTGGGTTAGGTTAGGTTAGGTTAGGTTGGGTTGGGTTAGGTTAGGTTATGTTAGGTTTCATTGGGTTAGGTTAGGTTAGGTTAGATTACGTTGGGTTAGGTTAGGTTAGGTTAGGTTAGGTTAGATTAGGTAAGGTTAGGTTTGGTTGGGTTAGTTTAGGTTAGGTTAGGTTGGGTTAGGTTAGGTTAGGTTAGGCTAGGTTAGGTTAGGTTAGGTTAGGTTAGGTTAGGTTAGGTTGGGTTGGGTTAGGTTAGGTTAGGTTAGGTTAGGTTAGGCTAAGTTGGGTTGGGTTGGGTTAGGTTAGGTTAGGTTAGCTTGGGTTGGGTTAGGTTAGGTTAGGTTAGGTTAAGTTGGGTTGGGTTAGGTTAGATTAGGTTAGGTTAGGTTGGGTTAGGTTAGGTTAGGTTAGGTTGGGTTAGGTTAGGTTGGGTTGGGTTGGGTTAGGTTAGGTTAGGTTAGGTTGGGTTGGGTTAGGTTAGGTTAGGTTAGGTTGGGTTGGGTTGCGTTAGGTTAGGTTAGGTTAGGTTAGGTTAGGTTGGGTTGGGTTGGGTTAGGTTAGGTTAGGTTAGGTTGGGTTGGGTTAGGTTAGATTAGGTTAGGTTAGGTTGGGTTAGGTTAGGTTGGGTTAGGTTAGGTTGGGTTGGGTTGGGTTAGGTTAGGTTAGGTTAGGTTGGGTTGGGTTAGGTTAGGTTAGGTTAGGTTGGGTTGGGTTGGGTTGGGTTAGGTTAGGTTAGGTTAGGTTAGGTTAGGTTGGGTTAGGTTAGGTTAGGTTAGGTTAGGTTAGGTTGGGTTGGGTTAGGTTAGGTTAGGTTAAATTGGGTTGGGTTAGGTTAGGTTAGGTTACG
>NW_027464620.1:15000-20000 GCF_043290135.1 Rhipicephalus microplus
GGGTTAGGTTAGGTTAGGTTAGGTTAGGTTGGGTTAGGTTAGGTTGGGTTGGGTTAGGTTAGGTTAGGTTAGGTTGGGTTAGGTTAGGTTAGGTTAGGTTAAGTTAGGTTAGGTTAGGTTGGGTTAGGTTAGGTTGGGTTAGGTTAGGTTAGGTTAGGTTAGGTGTGGTTAGGTTGGGTTGGGTTAGGTTAGGTTAGGTTAGGTTAGGTTGGGTTAGGTTAGGTTAGGTTGGGTTGGGTTGGGTTTGGTTGGGTTAGATTAGGTTAGGTTAGGTTGGGTTAGGTTAGGTTAGGTTAGGTTAAGTTAGTTTAGGTTAGGTTAGGTTAGGTTAGGTTGGCTTACGTTATGTTGGGTTAGGTTAGGTTAGGTTAGGTTGGGTTCGGTTAGGTTAGGTTAGGTTAGGTTGGGTTGGGTTAGGTTAGGTTAGGTTAGGTTAGGTTAGGTTGGGTTAGGTTAGGTTAGGTTAGGTCAGGTTAAGTTAGGTTAGGTTAGGTTAGGTCAGGTTGGGTTAGGTTAGGTTAGGTTCGGTTAGGTTAGGTTAGGTTAGGTTAGGTTGGGTTAGGTTGGGTTGGGTTAGGTTAGGTTAGGTTAAGTTGGGTTGGGTTGGGTTGGATTAGCTTAGGTTAGGTTAGGTTGGGTTGGGTTGGGTTGGGTTAGGTTAGGTTAGGTTAGGTTTAATTGGGTTGGGTTAAGTTAGGTTAGGTTACGTTGGGTTAGGTTAAATTGGGTTGGGTTAGGTTAAGTTAGGTTAGGTTAGGTTAGGTTGGGTTAGGTTAGGTTAGGTTAGGTTTGGTTAGGTTAGGTTAGGTTAGGTTAGGCTGGGTTGGGTTGGGTTGGGTTAGGTTAGGTTAGGTTAGCTTGGGTTGGGTTAGGTTAGGTTAGGTTAGGTTGCATTGGGTTAGGTTAGGTTAGGTTAGGTTGGGTTAGGTTAGGTTAGGTTAGGTTAGGTTGGGTTGGGTTAGGTTAGGTTAGGTTTGGTTAGGTTAGGTAAGGTTAGGTTAGGTTAGGTTGGGTTGGGTTAGGTTGGGTTAGGTTAGGTTAGGTTAGGTTAGGTTAGGATAGGTTAGGTTAGGTTAGGTTAGGTTAGGTTGGGTTGGGTTGGGTTGGGTTGGGTTAGGTTAGGTTAGGTTAGGTTAGGTTGGGTTAGGTTAGGTTAGGTTAGGTTAGGTTAGGTTGGGTTAGGTTAGGTTAGGTTGGGTTGGGTTAGGTTAGGTTAGGTTAGGTTAGGTATGGTTGGGTTAGGTTAGGTTAGGTTAGGTTAGGTTGGGTTGGGTTGGGTTAGGTTAGGTTAGGTTAGGTTGCGTTGGGTTAGGTTATGTTAGGTTAGGTTAGGCTAGGTTAGGTTAGGTTAGGTTGGGTTAGGTTAGGTTAGGTTAAATTGGGTTGGGTTAGGTTAGGTTAGGTTACGTTGGGTTAGGTTAAATTGGGTTAGGTTAGGTTAGGTTAGGTTAGGTTAGGTTGGGTTAGGTTGGGTTGGGTTAGGTTAGGTGAGGTTAGGTTAGGTTAGGTTAGGTTAGGTTACATTAGGTTAGGTTAGGTTAGGTTAGGTTAGGTTGGGTTAGGTTGGGTTGGGTTAGGTTAGTTGGGTTAGGTTAGGTTAGGTTAGGTTAGGTTGGGTTAGGTTGGGTTAGGTTGGGTTGGGTTAGGTTAGGTTAGGTTAGGTTGGGTTGGGTTAGGTTAGGTTAGGTTATGTTAGGTTAGGTTAGGTTAGGCTGGGTTGGGTTGGGTTAGGTTAGGTTAGGTTAGCTTGGGTTAGGTTAGGTTAGGTTAGGTTAGGTTGGGTTAGGTTAGGTTAGGTTAGGTTTGGTTAGGTTAGGTTAGGTTAGGTTAGGCTGGGTTGGGTTGGGTTGGGTTAGGTTAGGTTAGGTTAGCTTGGGTTGGGTTGGGTTAGGTTAGGTTAGGTTGGGTTGGGTTAGGTTAGGTTAGGTTAGGTTGCGTTTTGTTAGGTTAGGTTAGGTTAGATTACGTTGGGTTAGGTTAGGTTAGGTTAGGTTAGGTTAGATTAGGTTAGGTTAGGTTAGGTTAGGTTGGGTTAGGTTGGGTTAGGTTAGGTTAGGTTAGGCTGGGTTGGGTTAGGTTAGGTTAGGTTAGGTTAGGTTAGGTTAGGTTGGGTTGGGTTGGGTTGGGTTGGGTTGGGTTGGGTTAGGTTAGGTTAGGTTAGGTTAGGTTGGGTTAGGTTAGGTTAGGTTAGGTTTGGTTAGGTTAGGTTAGGTTAGGTTAGGCTGGGTTAGGTTAGGTTAGGTTGGGTTGGGTTGGGTTAGGTTAGGTTGGGTTGGGTTAGGTTAGGTTAGGTTAGGTTGGGTTGGGTTGGGTTGGGTTAGGTTAGGTTAGGTTAGCTTAGGTTAGGTTGGGTTAGGTTAGGTTAGGTTAGGTTAGGTTAGGCTGGGTTGGGTTGGGTTGGGTTAGGTTAGGTTAGGTTAGCTTGGGTTGGGTTAGGTTAGGTTAGGTTAAGTTAGGATAGGTTAGGTTAGGTTAGGTTAGCTTAGGTTAGGTTTGGTTAGGTTAGGTTAGGTTAGGTTAGGTTAGGTTAGGTTGGGTTGGGTTAGGTTAGGTTAGGTTAGGTTAAATTGGGTTGGGTTAGGTTAGGTTAGGTTACGTTGGGTTAGGTTAAATTGGGTTGGGTTAGGTTAGCTTAGGTTAGGTTAGGTTAGGTTAGGTTAGGTTAGGTTATGTTAGGTTAGGTTAGGCTAGGTTAGGATAGGTTAGGTTAGGTTAGGTTAGGTTAGGTTGGGTTAGGTTAGGTTAGGTTTGGTTAGGTTAGGTTAGGTTAGGTTAGGCTGGGTTGGGTTGGGTTGGGTTAGGTTAGGTTAGGTTAGCTTGGGTTGGGTTGGGTTAGGTTAGGTTAGGTTGGGTTGGGTTAGGTTAGGTTAGGTCAGGTTGCGTTGGGTTAGGTTAGGTTAGGTTAGATTACGTTGGGTTAGGTTAGGTTAGGTTAGGTTAGGTTAGGTTGGGTTGGGTTAGGTTAGGTTAGGTTAGGTTAGGTTAGGTTAGGCTGGGTTGGGTTGGGTTGGGTTAGGTTAGGTTAGGTTGGTTTAGGTTAGGTTAGGTTAGGTTAGGTTAGGTTAGGTTGGGTTGGGTTAGGTTAGATTAGGTTAGGTTAGGTTGGGTTAGGTTAGGTTAGGTTAGGTTGGGTTGGGTCGGGTTAGGTTAGGTTAGGTTAGGTTGGGTTGGGTTAGGTTAGGTTAGGTTAGGTTAGGTTGGGTTGGGTTAGGTTAGGTTAGGTTAGGTTGGGTTGGGTTAGGTTAGATTAGGTTAGGTTAGGCTGGGTTAGGTTAGGTTAGGTTAGGTTGGGTTAGGTTAGGTTGGGTTGGGTTGGGTTAGGTTAGGTTAGGTTAGGTTGGGTTGGGTTAGGTTAGGTTAGGTTAGGTTGGGTTGGGTTGGGTTGGGTTAGGTTAGGTTAGGTTAGGTTAGGTTAGGCTGGGTTGGGTTGGGTTAGGTTAGGTTAGGTTAGCTTGGGTTGGGTTAGGTTAGGTTAGGTTAGATTGGGTTGGGTTAGATTAGGTTAGGTTAGGTTGGGTTAGGTTAGGTTGGGTTAGGTTAGGTTGGGTTGGGTAGGGTTAGGTTAGGTTAGGTTAGGTTGGGTTGGGTTAGGTTAGGTTAGGTTAGGTTGGGTTGGGTTGGGTTAGGTTAGGTTAGGTTAGGTTAGGTTGGGTTAGGTTAGGTTAGGTTAGGTTAGGTTAGGTTGGGTTGGGTTGGGTTGGGTTAGGTTAGGTTAGGTTAGGTTGGGTTGGGTTAGGTTAGATTAGGTTAGGTTAGCTTGGGTTAGGTTAGGTTGGGTTGGGTTGGGTTGGGTTAGGTTAGGTTAGGTTAGGTTAGGTTGGGTTAGGTTAGGTTGGGTTGGGTTAGGTTAGGTTAGGTTAGGTTGGGTTAGGTTAGGTTAGGTTAGGTTAAGTTAGGTTAGGTTAGGTTGGGTTAGGTTAGGTTGGGTTAGGTTAGGTTAGGTTAGGTTAGGTGTTGTTAGGTTGGGTTGGTTTAGGTTAGGTTAGGTTAGCTTAGGTTGGGTTAGGTTAGGTTAGGTTGGGTTGGGTTGGGTTTGGTTGGGTTAGATTAGGTTAGGTTAGGTTGGGTTAGGTTAGGTTAGGTTAGGTTAAGTTAGTTTAGGTTAGGTTAGGTTAGGTTGGCTTACGTTATGTTGGGTTAGGTTAGGTTAGGTTAGGTTGGGTTCGGTTAGGTTAGGTTAGGTTAGGTTGGGTTGGGTTAGGTTAGGTTAGGTTAGGTTAGGTTAGGTTAGGTTGGGTTAGGTTAGGTTAGGTTAGGTTAAGTTAGGTTAGGTTAGGTCAGGTTGTGTTAGGTTAGGTTAGGTTCGGTTAGGTTAGGTTAGGTTAGGTTAGGTTGGGTTAGGTTGGGTTGGGTTAGGTTAGGTTAGGTTAGGTTAAGTTGGGTTGGGTTGGGTTGGATTAGGTTAGGTTAGGTTAGGTTGGGTTGGGTTGGGTTGGGTTAGGTTAGGTTAGGTTAGGTTTAATTGGGTTGGGTTAAGTTAGGTTAGGTTACGTTGGGTTAGGTTAAATTGGGTTGGGTTAGGTTAGGTTAGGTTAGGTTAGGTTGGGTTAGGTTAGGTTAGGTTAGGTTTGGTTAGGTTAGGTTAGGTTAGGTTAGGCTGGGTTGGGTTGGGTTGGGTTAGGTTAGGTTAGGTTAGCTTGGGTTGGGTTAGGTTAGGTTAGGTTAGGTTGCATTGGGTTAGGTTAGGTTAGGTTAGGTTGGGTTAGGTTAGGTTAGGTTAGGTTAGGTTGGGTTGGGTTAGGTTAGGTTAGGTTTGGTTAGGTTAGGTAAGGTTAGGTTAGGTTAGGTTGGGTTGGGTTGGGTTGGGTTAGGTTAGGTTAGGTTAGGTTAGGTTAGGATAGGTTAGGTTAGGTTAGGTTAGGTTGGGTTGGGTTGGGTTGGGTTGGGTTAGGTTAGGTTAGGTTAGGTTAGGTTGGGTTAGGTTAGGTTAGGTTAGGTTAGGTTAGGTTGGGTTAGGTTAGGTTAGGTTGGGTTGGGTTAGGTTAGGTTAGGTTAGGTTA
>NW_027464620.1:32500-40000 GCF_043290135.1 Rhipicephalus microplus
TTAGGTTACGTTAGGTTAGGTTAGGTTAGGTTAGGTTAGGTTGGGTTAGGTTGGGTTGGGTTAGGTTAGGTTGGGTTAGGTTAGGTTAGGTTAGGTTAGGTTGGGTTAGGTTGGGTTAGGTTGGGTTGGGTTAGGTTAGGTTAGGTTAGGTTGGGTTGGGTTAGGTTAGGTTAGGTTAGGTTATGTTAGGTTAGGTTAGGTTAGGCTGGGTTGGGTTGGGTTAGGTTAGGTTAGGTTAGCTTGGGTTAGGTTAGGTTGGGTTGGGTTGGGTTGGGTTAGGTTAGGTTAGGTTAGGTTAGGTTAGGATAGGTTAGGTTAGGTTAGGTTAGGTTAGGTTAGGTTGGGTTGGGTTAGGTTAGGTTAGGTTAGGTTAAGTTAGGTTAGGTTAGGTTAGGTTAGGTTAGGTTGGGTTAGGTTAGGTTAGGTTAAGTTAGGTTAGGTTAGGTTAGGTTGGGTTAGGTTAGGTTAGGTTAGGTTAGCTTGGGTTGGGTTGGGTTAGGTTAGGTTAAGTTAGGTTAGGTTAGGTTAGGTTGGGTTAGGTTAGGTTAGGTAAGGTTAGGTTAAGTTAGGTTAGGTTAGGTTAGGTTAGCTGTGGTTAGGTTAGGTTAGGTTAGGTTAGGTTAGGCTGGGTTGGGTTGGGTTGGGTTAGGTTAGGTTAGGTTAGGTTAGGTTGGGTTAGGTTAGGTTAGGTTAGGTTAGGTGAGGTGAGGTTAGGTTAGGTTAGGTTGGGTTGGGTTAGGTTAGGTTAGGTTAGGTTAGGTGAGGTTAGGTTAGGTTAGGTTAGGTTAGGTTAGGTTGGGTTAGGTTGGGTTGGGTTAGGTTAGGTTAGGTTGGGTTAGGTTAAATTAGGTAAGGTTAGGTTGGGTTAGGTTAGGTTAGGTTGGGTTGGGTTAGGTTAGGTTAGGTTAGGTTAGGTAGGGTTGGGTTAGGTTAGGTTAGGTTAGGTTGGGTTGGGTTGGGTTAGGTTAGGTTAGGTTAGGTTGCGTTGGGTTAGGTTATGTTAGGTTAGGTTAGGTTAGGTTAGGTTAGGTTGGGTTAGGTTAGGTTAGGTTAAATTGGGTTGGGTTAGGTTAGGTTAGGTTACGTTGGGTTAGGTTAAATTGGGTTAGGTTAGGTTAGGTTAGGTTAGGTTAGGTTGGGTTGGGTTAGGTTAGGTGAGGTTAGGTTAGGTTAGGTTAGGTTAGGTTAGGTTACGTTAGGTTAGGTTAGGTTAGGTTAGGTTGGGTTAGGTTGGGTTAGGTTAGGTTAGGTTAGGTTGGGTTAGGTTAGGTTAGGTTAGGTTAGGTTGGGTTAGGTTGGGTTAGGTTGGGTTGGGTTAGGTTAGGTTAGGTTAGGTTAGGTTGGGTTGGGTTAGGTTAGGTTAGGTTAGGTTAGGTTAGGTTAGGCTGGGTTGGGTTGTGTTGGGTTGGGTTAGGTTAAGTTAGGTTAGCTTGGGTTAGGTTAGGTTAGGTTAGGTTAGGTTAGGTTGGGTTAGGTTAGGTTAGGTTAGGTTTGGTTAGGTTAGGTTAGGTTAGGTTAGGCTGGGTTGGGTTAGGTTAGGTTAGGTTAGCTTGGGTTGGGTTGGGTTAGGTTAGGTTAGGTTGGGTTGGGTTGGGTTAGGTTAGGTTAGGTTGCGTTTTGTTAGGTTAGGTTAGGTTAGATTACGTTGGGTTAGGTTAGGTTAGGTTAGGTTAGGTTAGGTTGGATTAGGTTAGGTTAGGTTAGGTTAGGTTGGGTTAGGTTAGGTTAGGTTAGGCTGGGTTGGGTTAGGTTAGGTTAGGTTAGGTTAGGTTAGGTTAGGTTGGATTGGGTTGGGTTGGGTTGGGTTGGGTTGGGTTAGGTTAGGTTAGGTTAGGTTGGGTTAGGTTAGGTTAGGTTAGGTTTAATTGGGTTGGGTTAAGTTAGGTTAGGTTAGGTTAGGTTAGGTTAGGTTAGGTTGCATTGGGTTAGGTTAGGTTAGGTTAGATTACGTTGGGTTAGGTTAGGTTAGGTTAGGTTAATTAGGTTAGGTTAGGTTAGGTTAGATTAGGTTAGGTTAGGTTTGCTTAGGTTAGGTTAGGTTAGGTTAGGTTAGGTTAGGTTGGGTTAGGTTAGGTTAGGTTAGGCTAGGTTAGGTTAGGTTAGGTTAGGTTAGGTTAGGTTGGGTTGGGTTAGGTTAGGTTAGGTTAGGTTAGGTTAGGTTAGGCAAAGTTGGGTTGGGTTGGGTTAGGTTAGGTTAGGTTAGCTTGGGTTGGGTTAGGTTAGGTTAGGTTAGGTTAGGTTAGGTTGGGTTGGGTTAGGTTAGATTGGGTTAGGTTAGGTTGGGTTAGGTTAGGTTAGGTTAGGTTGGGTTAGGTTAGGTTGGGTTGGGTTGGGTTAGGTTAGGTTAGGTTAGGTTGGGTTGGGTTAGGTTAGGTTAGGTTAGGTTGGGTTGGGTTGCGTTAGGTTAGGTTAGGTTAGGTTAGGTTAGGTTGGGTTGCGTTGGGTTGGGTTAGGTTAGGTTAGGTTAGGTTGGGTTGGGTTAGGTTAGATTAGGTTAGGTTAGGTTGGGTTAGGTTAGGTTGGGTTAGGTTAGGTTGGGTTGGGTTGGGTTAGGTTAGGTTAGGTTAGGTTGGGTTGCGTTAGGTTAGGTTAGGTTAGGTAGGGTTGGGTTGGGTTGGGTTAGGTTAGGTTAGGTTAGGTTGGGTTGGGTTAGGTTAGGTTAAGTTAGGTTAAATTGGGTTGGGTTAGGTTAGGTTAGGTTACGTTGGGTTGGGTTGGGTTGGGTTAGGTTAGGTTAGGTTAGGTTAGGTTAGGTTGGGTTAGGTTAGGTTAGAGTTAGGTTAGGTTAGGTTTGGTTAGGTTAGGTTAGGTTAGGTTAGGTTAGGTTGGGTTGGGTTGGGTTGGGTTAGGTTAGGTTAGGTTAGGTTAGGATAGGTTAGGTTAGGTTAGGTTAGGTTAGGTTGGGTTGGGTTGGGTTGGGTTGGGTTAGGTTAGGTTAGGTTAGGTTAGGTTAGGTTAAGTTAGGTTGGGTTAGGTTAGGTTAGGTTAGGTTAGGTTAAGTTAGGTTAGGTTAGGTTAGGTTAGGTTAGGTTGGGTTAGGTTAGGTTAGGTTAGGTTAGGTTAGGCTGGGTTGGGTTGGGTTAGGTTCGGTTAGGTTAGCTTGGGTTGGGTTAGGTTAGGTTAGGTTAGATTGGGTTGGGTTAGATTAGGTTAGGTTAGGTTGGGTTAGGTTAGGTTGGGTTAGGTTAGGTTGGGTTGGGTAGGGTTAGGTTAGGTTAGGTTGGGTTGGGTTAGGTTAGGTTAGGTTAGGTTGGGTTGGGTTGGGTTAGGTTAGGTTAGGTTAGGTTAGGTTGGGTTAGGTTAGGTTAGGTTAGGTTAGGTTGGGTTGGGTTGGGTTGGGTTAGGTTAGGTTAGGTTAGGTTGGGTTGGGTTAGGTTAGATTAGGTTAGGTTAGCTTGGGTTAGGTTAGGTTGGGTTGGGTTGGGTTGGGTTAGGTTAGGTTAGGTTAGGTTAGGTTAGGTTGGGTTAGGTTAGGTTGGGTTGGGTTAGGTTAGGTTAGGTTAGGTTGGGTTAGGTTAGGTTAGGTTAGGTTAAGTTAGGTTAGGTTAGGTTGGGTTAGGTTAGGTTGGGTTAGGTTAGGTTAGGTTAGGTTAGGTGTGGTTAGGTTGGGTTGGGTTAGGTTAGGTTAGGTTAGGTTAGGTTGGGTTAGGTTAGGTTAGGTTGGGTTGGGTGGGGTTTGGTTGGGTTAGATTAGGTTAGGTTAGGTTGGGTTAGGTTAGGTTAGGTTAGGTTAAGTTAGTTTAGGTTAGGTTAGGTTAGGTTAGGTTGGCTTACGTTATGTTGGGTTAGGTTAGGTTAGGTTAGGTTGGGTTCGGTTAGGTTAGGTTAGGTTAGGTTGGGTTGGGTTAGGTTAGGTTAGGTTAGGTTAGGTTAGGTTGGGTTAGGTTAGGTTAGGTTAGGTCAGGTTAAGTTAGGTTAGGTTAGGTTAGGTCAGGTTGGGTTAGGTTAGGTTAGGTTCGGTTAGGTTAGGTTAGGTTAGGTTAGGTTGGGTTAGGTTGGGTTGGGTTAGGTTAGGTTAGGTTAAGTTGGGTTGGGTTGGGTTGGATTAGGTTAGGTTAGGTTAGGTTGGGTTGGGTTGGGTTGGGTTAGGTTAGGTTAGGTTAGGTTTAATTGGGTTGGGTTAAGTTAGGTTAGGTTACGTTGGGTTAGGTTAAATTGGGTTGGGTTAGGTTAAGTTAGGTTAGGTTAGGTTAGGTTGGGTTAGGTTAGGTTAGGTTAGGTTTGGTTAGGTTAGGTTAGGTTAGGCTGGGTTGGGTTGGGTTGGGTTAGGTTAGGTTAGGTTAGCTTGGGTTGGGTTAGGTTAGGTTAGGTTAGGTTGCATTGGGTTAGGTTAGGTTAGGTTAGGTTGGGTTAGGTTAGGTTAGGTTAGGTTAGGTTGGGTTGGGTTAGGTTAGGTTAGGTTTGGTTAGGTTAGGTAAGGTTAGGTTAGGTTAGGTTGGGTTGGGTTAGGTTGGGTTAGGTTAGGTTAGGTTAGGTTAGGTTAGGATAGGTTAGGTTAGGTTAGGTTAGGTTAGGTTGGGTTGGGTTGGGTTGGGTTAGGTTAGGTTAGGTTAGGTTAGGTTAGGTTGGGTTAGGTTAGGTTAGGTTAGGTTAGGTTAGGTTGGGTTAGGTTAGGTTAGGTTGGGTTAGGTTAGGTATGGTTGGGTTAGGTTAGGTTAGGTTAGGTTAGGTTGGGTTGGGTTGGGTTAGGTTAGGTTAGGTTAGGTTGCGTTGGGTTAGGTTATGTTAGGTTAGGTTAGGTTAGGTTAGGTTAGGTTAGGTTAGGCTGGGTTAGGTTAGGTTAGGTTGGGTTGGGTTGGGTTAGGTTAGGTTGGGTTGGGTTAGGTTAGGTTAGGTTAGGTTGGGTTGGGTTGGGTTGCGTTAGGTTAGGTTAGGTTAGGTTAGGTTGGGTTAGGTTAGGTTAGGTTAGGTTAGGTTAGGTTAGGCTGGGTTGGGTTGGGTTGGGTTAGGTTAGGTTAGGTTAGCTTGGGTTGGGTTAGGTTAGGTTAGGTTAGGTTAGGTTAGGTTAGGTTTGGTTAGGTTAGGTTAGGTTAGGTTAGGTTAGGTTGGGTTGGGTTAGGTTCGGTTAGGTTAGGTTAAATTGGGTTGGGTTAGGTTAGGTTAGGTTACGTTGGGTTAGGTTAAATTGGGTTGGGTTAGGTTAGCTTAGGTTAGGTTAGGTTAGGTTAGGTTAGGTTAGGTTACGTTAGGTTAGGTTAGGTTAGGTTAGGTTGGGTTGTTTAGGTTAGGTTAGGTTGGGTTGGGTTACATTAGGTTAGGTTAGGTTGGGTTGGGTTAGGTGAGGTTAGGTTGGGTTGGGTTAGGTTAGGTTAGGTTAGGTTAGGTTGGGTTAGGTTAGCTTAGCTTAGGTTAGGTTAGGTTAGGTTAGGTTAGATTAGGTTAGGTTAGGTTAGGTTGGGTTGGGTTAGGTTAGGTTAGGTTGGGTTGGGTTAGGTTAGGTTAGGTTAGGTTGGTTGGGTTGGGTTGGGTTAGGTTAGGTTAGGTTGGGTTGGGTTAGGTTAGGTTGGGTTAGCTTGGGTTGGGTTAGGTTAGGTTAGGTTAGGTTAGGTTAGGTTGGGTTGGGTTAGGTTAGATTAGGTTAGGTTAGGTTAGGTTAGGTTAGGTTACGTTGGGTTAGGTTAGGTTAGGTTAGGTTAGGTTAGGTTGGGTTGGGTTAGGTTAGATTAGTTTAGGTTGGGTTAGGTTAGGTTAGGTTAGGTTGGGTTGGGTTGGGTTAGGTTAGGTTAGGTTGGGTTGGGTTAGGTTAGGTTAGGTTAGGTTGGGTTGGGTTGGGTTGGGTTAGGTTAGGTTAGGTTAGGTTAGGTTGGGTTAGGTTAGGTTAGGTTAGGTTAGGTTAGGTTGGGTTGGGTTAGGTTAGGTTAGGTTAAATTGGGTTGGGTTAGGTTAGGTTAGGTTACGTTGGGTTAGGTTAAATTGGGTTGGGTTAGGTTAGGTTAGGTTAGGTTAGGGTAGGTTAGGTTAGGCTAGGTTAGGTTTGGTTAGGTTAGGTTAGGTTAGGTTAGGCTGGGTTAGGTTAGGTTAGGTTGGGTTGGGTTGGGTTAGGTTAGGTTGGGTTGGGTTAGGTTAGGTTAGGTTAGGTTGGGTTGGGTTGGGTTGGGTTAGGTTAGGTTAGGTTTGGTTTGGTTGGGTTAGGTCAGGTTAGGTTAGGTTAGGTCAGGTTAGCTTAGGTTAGGTTAGGTTTGGTTAGGTTAGGTTAGGTTAGGTTAGGTTGGGGTGGGTTGGGTTGTTTAGGTTAGGTTAGGTTGGGTTGGGTTACGTTAGGTTAGGTTAGGTTGGGTTGGGTTAGGTGAGGTTAGGTTGGGTTGGGTTAGGTTGGGTTGGGTTAGGTTGGGTTAGGTTAGGTTAGGTTAGGTTAGGTTGGGTTGGGTTAGGTTAGGTTAGGTTAGGTTAGGTTAGGTTGGGTTAGGTTAGGTTAGGTTAGGTTAGGTTAGGTTGGGTTAGGTTATGTTATGTTAGGTTAGGTTAGGTTAGGTTAGGTTGGGTTAGGTTAGGTTAGGTTAGGTTTGGTTAGGTTAGGTTAGGTTAGGCTGGGTTGGGTTGGGTTAGGTTAGGTTAGGTTAGCTTGGGTTGGGTTGGGTTAGGTTAGGTTAGGTTGGGTTGGGTTAGGTTAGGTTAAGTTAGCTTGGGTTGGGTTAGGTTATGTTAGGTTAGGTTAGGTTAGGTTAGGTTAGGTTGGGTTGGGTTAGGTTAGATTAGGTTAGGTTAGGTGGGGTTGGGTTAGGTTAGATTAGGTTAGGTTAGGTTAGGTTAGGTTAGGTTAGGTTAGGTTAGGTTGGGTTAGGTTAGGTTAGGTTAGGTTTGGTTAGGTTAGGTTAGGTTAGGTTTAGGCTGGGTTGGGTTGGGTTGGGTTAGGTTAGGCTAGGTTAGCTTGGGTTGGGTTGGGTTAGGTTAGGTTAGGTTGGGTTGGGTTAGGTTAGGTTAGGTTAGCTTGGGTTGGGTTAGGTTAGGTTAGGTTAGGTTAGGTTGGGTTAGGTTAGATTAGGTTAGGTTAGGTTAGGTTAGGTTACGTTGGGTTAGGTTAGGTTAGGTTAGGTTAGGTTAGGTTGGGTTGGGTTGGGTTGGGTTAAGTTAGGTTAGATTAGTTTAGGTTGGGTTAGGTTAGGTTAGGTTAGGTTGGGTTGGGTTGGGTTAGGTTAGGTTAGGTTAGGTTGGGTTGGGTTAGGTTAGGTTAGGTTAGGTTGGGTTGGGTTGGGTTGGGTTAGGTTAGGTTAGGTTAGGTTGGGTTAGGTTAGGTTAGGTTAGGTTAGGTTAGGTTGGGTTGGGTTAGGTTAGGTTAGGTTAAATTGGGTTGGGTTAGGTTAGGTTAGGTTACGTTGGGTTAGGTTAAATTGGGTTGGGTTAGGTTAGGTTAGGTTAGGTTAGGTTAGGTTAGGTTAGGTTAGGTTTGGTTAGGTTAGGTTAGGTTAGGCTGGGTTAGGTTAGGTTAGGTTGGGTTGGGTTGGGTTAGGTTAGGTTGGGTTGGGTTAGGTTAGGTTAGGTTAGGTTGGGTTGGGTTGGGTT
>NW_027464620.1:42500-47500 GCF_043290135.1 Rhipicephalus microplus
GTTAGGTTGGGTTAGGTTGGGTTAGGTTGGGTTGGGTTAGGTTAGGTTAGGTTAGGTTGGGTTGGGTTAGGTTAGGTTAGGTTAGGTTATGTTAGGTTAGGTTAGGTTAGGCTGGGTTGGGTTGGGTTAGGTTAGGTTAGGTTAGCTTGGGTTAGGTTAGGTTGGGTTGGGTTGGGTTGGGTTAGGTTAGGTTAGGTTAGGTTAGGTTAGGATAGGTTAGGTTAGGTTAGGTTAGGTTAGGTTAGGTTAGGTTGGGTTGGGTTAGGTTAGGTTAGGTTAGGTTAAGTTAGGTTAGGTTAGGTTAGGTTAGGTTAGGTTGGGTTAGGTTAGGTTAGGTTAAGTTAGGTTAGGTTAGGTTAGGTTGGGTTAGGTTAGGTTAGGTTAGGTTAGCTTGGGTTGGGTTGGGTTAGGTTAGGTTAAGTTAGGTTAGGTTAGGTTAGGTTGGGTTAGGTTAGGTTAGGTAAGGTTAGGTTAAGTTAGGTTAGGTTAGGTTAGGTTAGCTGTGGTTAGGTTAGGTTAGGTTAGGTTAGGTTAGGCTGGGTTGGGTTGGGTTGGGTTAGGTTAGGTTAGGTTAGGTTAGGTTGGGTTAGGTTAGGTTAGGTTAGGTTAGGTGAGGTGAGGTTAGGTTAGGTTAGGTTGGGTTGGGTTAGGTTAGGTTAGGTTAGGTTAGGTGAGGTTAGGTTAGGTTAGGTTAGGTTAGGTTAGGTTGGGTTAGGTTGGGTTGGGTTAGGTTAGGTTAGGTTGGGTTAGGTTAGATTAGGTAAGGTTAGGTTGGGTTAGGTTAGGTTAGGTTGGGTTGGGTTAGGTTAGGTTAGGTTAGGTTAGGTAGGGTTGGGTTAGGTTAGGTTAGGTTAGGTTAGGTTGGGTTGGGTTGGGTTAGGTTAGGTTAGGTTAGGTTGCGTTGGGTTAGGTTATGTTAGGTTAGGTTAGGTTAGGTTAGGTTGGGTTAGGTTAGGTTAGGTTAAATTGGGTTGGGTTAGGTTAGGTTAGGTTACGTTGGGTTAGGTTAAATTGGGTTAGGTTAGGTTAGGTTAGGTTAGGTTGGGTTGGGTTAGGTTAGGTGAGGTTAGGTTAGGTTAGGTTAGGTTAGGTTAGGTTAGGTTACGTTAGGTTAGGTTAGGTTAGGTTAGGTTGGGTTAGGTTGGGTTAGGTTAGGTTAGGTTAGGTTGGGTTAGGTTAGGTTAGGTTAGGTTAGGTTGGGTTAGGTTGGGTTAGGTTGGGTTGGGTTAGGTTAGGTTAGGTTAGGTTAGGTTGGGTTGGGTTAGGTTAGGTTAGGTTAGGTTAGGTTAGGTTAGGCTGGGTTGGGTTGTGTTGGGTTGGGTTAGGTTAAGTTAGGTTAGCTTGGGTTAGGTTAGGTTAGGTTAGGTTAGGTTAGGTTGGGTTAGGTTAGGTTAGGTTAGGTTTGGTTAGGTTAGGTTAGGTTAGGTTAGGCTGGGTTGGGTTAGGTTAGGTTAGGTTAGCTTGGGTTGGGTTGGGTTAGGTTAGGTTAGGTTGGGTTGGGTTGGGTTAGGTTAGGTTAGGTTGCGTTTTGTTAGGTTAGGTTAGGTTAGATTACGTTGGGTTAGGTTAGGTTAGGTTAGGTTAGGTTGGATTAGGTTAGGTTAGGTTAGGTTAGGTTGGGTTAGGTTAGGTTAGGTTAGGCTGGGTTGGGTTAGGTTAGGTTAGGTTAGGTTAGGTTAGGTTAGGTTGGATTGGGTTGGGTTGGGTTGGGTTGGGTTAGGTTAGGTTAGGTTAGGTTGGGTTAGGTTAGGTTAGGTTAGGTTTAATTGGGTTGGGTTAAGTTAGGTTAGGTTAGGTTAGGTTAGGTTAGGTTAGGTTGCATTGGGTTAGGTTAGGTTAGGTTAGATTACGTTGGGTTAGGTTAGGTTAGGTTAGGTTAATTAGGTTAGGTTAGGTTAGGTTAGATTAGGTTAGGTTAGGTTTGCTTAGGTTAGGTTAGGTTAGGTTAGGTTAGGTTAGGTTGGGTTAGGTTAGGTTAGGTTAGGCTAGGTTAGGTTAGGTTAGGTTAGGTTAGGTTAGGTTGGGTTGGGTTAGGTTAGGTTAGGTTAGGTTAGGTTAGGTTAGGCAAAGTTGGGTTGGGTTGGGTTAGGTTAGGTTAGGTTAGCTTGGGTTGGGTTAGGTTAGGTTAGGTTAGGTTAGGTTAGGTTGGGTTGGGTTAGGTTAGATTGGGTTAGGTTAGGTTGGGTTAGGTTAGGTTAGGTTAGGTTGGGTTAGGTTAGGTTGGGTTGGGTTGGGTTAGGTTAGGTTAGGTTAGGTTGGGTTGGGTTAGGTTAGGTTAGGTTAGGTTGGGTTGGGTTGCGTTAGGTTAGGTTAGGTTAGGTTAGGTTAGGTTGGGTTGCGTTGGGTTGGGTTAGGTTAGGTTAGGTTAGGTTGGGTTGGGTTAGGTTAGATTAGGTTAGGTTAGGTTGGGTTAGGTTAGGTTGGGTTAGGTTAGGTTGGGTTGGGTTGGGTTAGGTTAGGTTAGGTTAGGTTGGGTTGGGTTAGGTTAGGTTAGGTTAGGTAGGGTTGGGTTGGGTTGGGTTAGGTTAGGTTAGGTTAGGTTAGGTTGGGTTGGGTTAGGTTAGGTTAAGTTAGGTTAAATTGGGTTGGGTTAGGTTAGGTTAGGTTACGTTGGGTTGGGTTGGGTTGGGTTAGGTTAGGTTAGGTTAGGTTAGGTTGGGTTAGGTTAGGTTAGAGTTAGGTTAGGTTAGGTTTGGTTAGGTTAGGTTAGGTTAGGTTAGGTTAGGTTGGGTTGGGTTGGGTTGGGTTAGGTTAGGTTAGGTTAGGTTAGGATAGGTTAGGTTAGGTTAGGTTAGGTTAGGTTGGGTTGGGTTGGGTTGGGTTGGGTTAGGTTAGGTTAGGTTAGGTTAGGTTAAGTTAGGTTGGGTTAGGTTAGGTTAGGTTAGGTTAGGTTAAGTTAGGTTAGGTTAGGTTAGGTTAGGTTAGGTTGGGTTAGGTTAGGTTAGGTTAGGTTAGGTTAGGCTGGGTTGGGTTGGGTTAGGTTCGGTTAGGTTAGCTTGGGTTGGGTTAGGTTAGGTTAGGTTAGATTGGGTTGGGTTAGATTAGGTTAGGTTAGGTTGGGTTAGGTTAGGTTGGGTTAGGTTAGGTTGGGTTGGGTAGGGTTAGGTTAGGTTAGGTTGGGTTGGGTTAGGTTAGGTTAGGTTAGGTTGGGTTGGGTTGGGTTAGGTTAGGTTAGGTTAGGTTAGGTTGGGTTAGGTTAGGTTAGGTTAGGTTAGGTTGGGTTGGGTTGGGTTGGGTTAGGTTAGGTTAGGTTAGGTTGGGTTGGGTTAGGTTAGATTAGGTTAGGTTAGCTTGGGTTAGGTTAGGTTGGGTTGGGTTGGGTTGGGTTAGGTTAGGTTAGGTTAGGTTAGGTTAGGTTGGGTTAGGTTAGGTTGGGTTGGGTTAGGTTAGGTTAGGTTAGGTTGGGTTAGGTTAGGTTAGGTTAGGTTAAGTTAGGTTAGGTTAGGTTGGGTTAGGTTAGGTTGGGTTAGGTTAGGTTAGGTTAGGTTAGGTGTGGTTAGGTTGGGTTGGGTTAGGTTAGGTTAGGTTAGGTTAGGTTGGGTTAGGTTAGGTTAGGTTGGGTTGGGTGGGGTTTGGTTGGGTTAGATTAGGTTAGGTTAGGTTGGGTTAGGTTAGGTTAGGTTAGGTTAAGTTAGTTTAGGTTAGGTTAGGTTAGGTTAGGTTGGCTTACGTTATGTTGGGTTAGGTTAGGTTAGGTTAGGTTGGGTTCGGTTAGGTTAGGTTAGGTTAGGTTGGGTTGGGTTAGGTTAGGTTAGGTTAGGTTAGGTTAGGTTGGGTTAGGTTAGGTTAGGTTAGGTCAGGTTAAGTTAGGTTAGGTTAGGTTAGGTCAGGTTGGGTTAGGTTAGGTTAGGTTCGGTTAGGTTAGGTTAGGTTAGGTTAGGTTGGGTTAGGTTGGGTTGGGTTAGGTTAGGTTAGGTTAAGTTGGGTTGGGTTGGGTTGGATTAGGTTAGGTTAGGTTAGGTTGGGTTGGGTTGGGTTGGGTTAGGTTAGGTTAGGTTAGGTTTAATTGGGTTGGGTTAAGTTAGGTTAGGTTACGTTGGGTTAGGTTAAATTGGGTTGGGTTAGGTTAAGTTAGGTTAGGTTAGGTTAGGTTGGGTTAGGTTAGGTTAGGTTAGGTTTGGTTAGGTTAGGTTAGGTTAGGTTAGGCTGGGTTGGGTTGGGTTGGGTTAGGTTAGGTTAGGTTAGCTTGGGTTGGGTTAGGTTAGGTTAGGTTAGGTTGCATTGGGTTAGGTTAGGTTAGGTTAGGTTGGGTTAGGTTAGGTTAGGTTAGGTTAGGTTGGGTTGGGTTAGGTTAGGTTAGGTTTGGTTAGGTTAGGTAAGGTTAGGTTAGGTTAGGTTGGGTTGGGTTAGGTTGGGTTAGGTTAGGTTAGGTTAGGTTAGGTTAGGATAGGTTAGGTTAGGTTAGGTTAGGTTAGGTTGGGTTGGGTTGGGTTGGGTTGGGTTAGGTTAGGTTAGGTTAGGTTAGGTTAGGTTGGGTTAGGTTAGGTTAGGTTAGGTTAGGTTAGGTTGGGTTAGGTTAGGTTAGGTTGGGTTGGGTTAGGTTAGGTTAGGTTAGGTTAGGTATGGTTGGGTTAGGTTAGGTTAGGTTAGGTTAGGTTGGGTTGGGTTGGGTTAGGTTAGGTTAGGTTAGGTTGCGTTGGGTTAGGTTATGTTAGGTTAGGTTAGGTTAGGCTAGGTTAGGTTAGGTTAGGTTGGGTTAGGTTAGGTTAGGTTAAATTGGGTTGGGTTAGGTTAGGTTAGGTTACGTTGGGTTAGGTTAAATTGGGTTAGGTTAGGTTAGGTTAGGTTAGGTTAGGTTGGGTTAGGTTGGGTTGGGTTAGGTTAGGTGAGGTTAGGTTAGGTTAGGTTAGGTTAGGTTACGTTAGGTTAGGTTAGGTTAGGTTAGGTTAGGTTGGGTTAGGTTGGGTTGGGTTAGGTTAGGTTGGGTTAGGTTAGGTTAGGTTAGGTTAGGTTGGGTTAGGTTGGGTTAGGTTGGGTTGGGTTAGGTTAGGTTAGGTTAG
>NW_027464620.1:65000-67500 GCF_043290135.1 Rhipicephalus microplus
TTAGGTTAGGTTTGGTTTGGTTGGGTTAGGTCAGGTCAGGTTAGGTTAGGTTAGGTTAGGTTAGGTCAAGTTTGGTTAGTTTGGGTTGGGTTAGGTTAGGTTAGGTTAGGTTAGGTTAGGCTGGGTTGGGTTAGGTTAGGTTAGGTTAGCTTGGGTTGGGTTAGGTTAGGTTAGGTTAGGTTAGGTTAGGCTTGGTTGGGTTGGGTTGGGTTAGGTTAGGTTAGGTTAGCTTGGGTTGGGTTAGGTTAGATTAGGTTAGGTTAGGTTGGGTTGGGTTGGGTTAGGTTAGGTTGCGTTGGGTTAGGTTAGGTTAGGTTAGATTACGTTGGGTTAGGTTAGGTTAGGTTAGGTTAGCTTAGGTTTGGTTTGGTTGGGTTAGGTCAGGTTAGGTTAGGTTAGGTTAGGTTAGGCTAGGTTAGGTTAGGTTAGGTTAGGTTAGGTTAGGTCAAGTTAGGTTAGTTTGGGTTGGGTTAGGTTAGGTTAAGTTAGGTTAGGTTAGGTTAGGCTGGGTTGGGTTGGGTTGGGTTAGGTTAGGTTAGGTTAGCTTGGGTTGGGTTAGGTTAGGTTAGGTTAGGTTAGATTACGTTGGGTTAGGTTAGGTTGGGTTGGGTTAGGTTAGGTTAGGTTAGGTTAGGTTGGGTTGGGTTGGGTTAGGTTAGGTTAGGTTAGGTTAGGTTAGGTTAGGTTAGGCTGGGTTGGGTTGGGTTAGGTTAGGTTAGGTTAGCTTGGGTTGGTTAGGTTAGGTTAGGTTAGGTTAGGTTAATTTAGGTTAGGTTAGGTTAGGTTAGGTTAGATTACGTTGGGTTAGGTTAGGTTGGGTTGGGTTAGGTTAGGTTAGGTTAGGATAGGTTAGGTTTGGTTAGGTTAGGTTAGGTTAGGTTAGGTTAGGTTAGGTTGGTTTGGGTTGGGCTAGGTTAGGTTAGGTTAGGTTAGGTTACGTTGGGTTAGGTTAAATTGGGTTAGGTTAGGTTAGGTTAGGTTTGGTTTGGTTGGGTTAGGTTAGGTTAGGTTAGGTTAGGCTGGGTTGGGTTGGGTTGGGTTAGGTTAGGTTAGGTTAGGTTAGGTTAGGCTGGGTTGGGTTGGGTTGGGTTAGGTTAGGTTAGGTTAGGTTAGGTTGGGTTAGGTTAGGTTAGGTTAGGTTAGGTTAGGTTGGGTTTGGTTAGGTTAGATTAGGTTAGGTTGGGTTGGGTTAGGTTAGGTTAGGTTAGGTTGGGTTGGGTTGGGTTAGGTTAGGTTAGGTTAGGTTAGGTTGGGTTGGGTTAGGTTAGGTTAGGTTTGGTTAGGTTAGGTTAGGTTAGGTTAGGTTAGGTTGGGTTGGGTTGGGTTGGGTTAGGTTAGGTTAGGTTAGGTTGGGTTGGGTTAGGTTAGGTTAGGTTGGGTTAGGTTAGGTTAGGTTAGGTTGGGTTAGGATAGGTTGGGTTGGGTTGGGTTAGGTTAGGTTAGGTTAGGTTAGGTTGGGTTGGGTTAGGTTAGGTTAGGTTAGGTTAGGTTGGGTTGGGTTAGGTTAGGTTAGGTTAGGTTAGGTTAGTTTGGGTTAGGTTAGGTTGGGTTGGGTTAGGTTAGGTTAGGTTAGGTTGGGTTAGGTTAGGTTAGGTTAGGTTTGGTTTGGTTGGGTTAGGTCAGGTTAGGTTAGGTTAGGTTAGGTTAGGTTGGGTTGGGTTGGGTTGTTTAGGTTAGGTTAGGTTGGGTTGGGTTACGTTAGGTTAGGTTAGGTTGGGTTGGGTTAGGTGAGGTTAGGTTGAGTTGGGTTAAGTTAGGTTAGGTTAGGTTAGCTTAGGTTAGGTTAGGTTAGGTTAGGTTAGGTTGGGTTGGGTTAGGTTAGGTTAGGTTAGGTTAAATTGGGTTGGGTTAGGTTAGGTTAGGTTACGTTGGGTTAGGTTAAATTGGGTTGGGTTAGGTTAGGTTAGGTTAGGTTAGGTTAGGTAAGGTTAGGTTAGGTTAGGTTAGGTTGGGTTGGGTTGGGTTGTTTAGGGTAGGTTAGGTTGGGTTGGGTTACGTTAGGTTAGGTTAGGTTGGGTTGGGTTAGGTGAGGTTAGGTTGGGTTGGGTTAGGTTAGGTTAGGTTAGGTTAGCTTAGGTTAGGTTAGGTTAGGTTAGGTTAGGTAAGGTTAGGTTAGGTTAGGTTAGGTTAGGTTAGGTTGGGTTGGGTTAGGTTAGGTTAGGTTAGGTTAAATTGGGTTGGGTTAGGTTAGGTTAGGTTACCTTGGGTTAGGTTAAATTGGGTTGGGTTAGGTTAGGTTAGGTTAGGTTAGGTTAGGGAAGGTTAGGTTAGGTTAGGTTAGGTTAGGTTAGGTTAGGTTGGGTTGGGTTAGGTTAGGTTAGGTTAGGTTGGGTTGGGTTAGGTTAGGTTAGGTTACGTTGGGTTAGGTTAAACTGGGTTGGGTTAGGTTAGGTTAGGTTAGGTTAGGTTGGGTTAGGTTAGGTTAGGTTAGGTTAGATTACGTTGGGTTAGGTTAGGTTGGGTTGGGTTAGGTTAGGTTAGGTTAGGTTAGGTTACGTTA
>NW_027464620.1:85000-87500 GCF_043290135.1 Rhipicephalus microplus
GGTTAGGTTGGGTTGGGTTAGGTGAGGTTAGGTTGGGTTGGGTTAAGTTAGGTTAGGTTAGGTTAGCTTAGGTTAGGTTAGGTTAGGTTAGGTTGGGTTGGGTTAGGTTAGGTTAGGTTAGGTTAAATTGGGTTGGGTTAGGTTAGGTTAGGTTACGTTGGGTTAGGTTAAATTGGGTTGGGTTAGGTTAGGTTAGGTTAGGTTAGGTAAGGTTAGGTTAGGTTAGGTTAGGTTAGATTAGGTTAGGTTAGGTTAGGTTGGGTTGGGTTGGGTTGTTTAGGGTAGGTTAGGTTGGGTTGGGTTACGTTAGGTTAGGTTAGGTTGGGTTGGGTTAGGTGAGGTTAGGTTGGGTTGGGTTAGGTTAGGTTAGGTTAGCTTAGGTTAGGTTAGGTTAGGTTAGGTTAGGTAAGGTTAGGTTAGGTTAGGTTAGGTTAGGTTGGGTTGGGTTAGGTTAGGTTAGGTTAGGTTAAATTGGGTTGGGTTAGGTTAGGTTAGGTTACCTTGGGTTAGGTTAAATTGGGTTGGGTTAGGTTAGGTTAGGTTAGGTTAGGGAAGGTTAGGTTAGGTTAGGTTAGGTTAGGTTAGGGAAGGTTAGGTTAGGTTAGGTTAGGTTGGGTTGGGTTAGGTTAGGTTAGGTTAGGTTGGGTTGGGTTAGGTTAGGTTAGGTTAGGTTACGTTGGGTTAGGTTAAACTGGGTTGGGTTAGGTTAGGTTAGGTTAGGTTAGGTTAGGTTGGGTTAGGTTAGGTTAGGTTAGGTTAGGTTGGGTTGGGTTAGGTTAGGTTAGGTTAGGTAAGGTTACGTTAAGTTTGGTTAGGTTAGGTTAGGTTAGGTTAAGTTGGGTTGGGTTAGGTTAGGTTAGGTTAGGTTAGGTTACGTTGGGTTAGGTTAAATTGGGTTAGGTTAGGTTAGGTTAGGTTAGGTTTGGTTTGGTTGGGTTAGGTTAGGTTAGGTTAGGTTAGGTTAGGTTAGGTTAGGCTGGGTTTGGTTGGGTTGGGTTAGGTTAGGTTAGGTTAGGTTAGGTTAGGCTGGGTTGGGTTGGGTTGGGATAGGTTAGGTTAGGTTAGGTTGGGTTAGGTTAGGTTAGGTTAGGTTAGGTTGGGTTGGGTTGGGTTAGGTTAGATTAGGTTAGGTTAGGTTGGGTTGGGTTAGGTTAGGTTAGGTTAGGTTAGGTTGGGTTGGGTTGGGTTAGGTTAGGTTAGGTTGGGTTGGGTTAGGTTAGGTTAGGTTAGGTTAGGTATGGTTAGGTTAGGTTAGGTTAGGTTAGGTTGGGTTGGGTTGGGTTGGGTTAGGTTAGGTTAGGTTAGGTTGGGTTGGGTTAGGTTAGATTAGGTTAGATTAGGTTGGGTTAGGTTAGGTTAGGTTAGGTTGGGTTAGGTTAGGTTGGGTTGGGTTGGGTTAGGTTAGGTTAGGTTAGGTTGGGTTGGGTTAGGTTAGGTTAGGTTAGGTTGGGTTGGGTTGGGTTAGGTTAGGTTAGGTTAGGTTAGGTTGGGTTAGGTTAGGTTGGGTTGGGTTAGGTTAGGTTAGGTTAGGTTGGGTTGGGTTGGGTTAGGTTAGGTTAGGTTAGGTTAGGTTAGGTTAGGTTAGGTTGGGTTGGGTTAGGTTAAATTAGGTTAGGTTGGGTTGGGTTAGGTTAGATTAGGTTAGGTTAGGTTGGGTTAGGTTAGGTTAGGTTAGGTTGGGTTAGGTTAGGTTGGGTTGGGTTGGGTTAGGTTAGGTTAGGTTTGGTTGGGTTAGGTTAGGTTAGGTTAGGTTGGGTTGGGTTGGGTTGGGTTAGGTTAGGTTAGGTTAGGTTAGGTTGGGTTAGGTTAGGTTGGGTTGGGTTAGGTTAGGTTAGGTTAGGTTGGGTTAGGTTAGGTTAGGTTAGGTTTGGTTTGGTTGGGTTAGGTCAGGTTAGGTTAGGTTAGGTCAGGTTAGGTTAGGTTAGGTTAGGTTAGGTTAGGTTTGGTTAGGTTAGGTTAGGTTAGGTTAGGTTAGGTTGGGTTGGATTGGGTTGTTTAGGTTAGGTTAGGTTGGGTTGGGTTACGTTAGGTTAGGTTAGGTTAGGTTGGGTTAGGTTAGGTTAGGTTAGGTTAGGTTAGGTTGGGTTGGGTTAGGTTAGGTTAGGTTAAATTGGGTTGGGTTAGGTTAGGTTAGGTTACGTTGGGTTAGGTTAAATTGGGTTGGGTTAGGTTAGGTTAGGTTAGGTTAGGTTTGGTTAGGTTAGGTTAGGTTAGGCTGGGTTAGGTTAGGTTAGGTTGGGTTGGGTTGGGTTAGGTTAGGTTGGGTTGGGTTAGGTTAGGTTAGGTTAGGTTGGGTTGGGTTGGGTTAGGTTAGGTTAGGTTAGGTTAGGTTGGGTTAGGTTAGGTTAGGTTAGGTTAGGTTAGGCTGGGTTGGGTTGGGTTAGGTTAGGTTAGGTTAGCTTGGGTTGGGTTAGGTTAGGTTAGGTTAGGTTAGGTTAGGTTAGGTTAGGTTTGGTTAGGTTAGGTTAGGTTAGGTTAGGTTGGGTTGGGTTAGGTTAGG
>NW_027464620.1:90000-95000 GCF_043290135.1 Rhipicephalus microplus
GGTTAGGTTAGGTTAGGTTAGGTTTGGTTTGGTTTGGTTAGGTCAGGTTAGGTTAGGTTAGGTTAGGTTAGGTTAGGTTAGGTTGGGTTGGGTTGTTTAGGTTAGGTTAGGTTGGGTTGGGTTACGTTAGGTTAGGTTAGGTTGGGTTGGGTTAGGTGAGGTTAGGTTGGGTTAGGTTAGGTTAGGTTAGGTTAGCTTAGGTTAGGTTAGGTTAGGTTAGGTTGGGTTGGGTTAGGTTAGGTTAGGTTAGGTTAAATTGGGTTGGGTTAGGTTAGGTTAGGTTACGTTGGGTTAGGTTAAATTGGGTTGGGTTAGGTTAGGTTAGGTTAGGTTAGGTTAGGTAAGGTAAGGTTAGGTTAGGTTAGGTTAGGTTAGGTTAGGTTAGGTTAGGTTAGGTTGGGTTGGGTTGGGTTGTTTAGGGTAGGTTAGGTTGGGTTGGGTTACGTTAGGTTAGGTTAGGTTGGGTTGGGTTAGGTGAGGTTAGGTTGGGTTGGGTTAGGTTAGGTTAGGTTAGGTTAGGTTGGGTTAGGTTAGCTTAGGTTAGGTTAGGTTAGGTTAGGTTAGGTTAGGTTAGGTTGGGTTAGGTTAGGTTAGGTTAGGTTAGGTTAGGTAAGGTTAGGTTAGGTTAGGTTAGGTTAGGTTAGGTTGGGTTGGGTTAGGTTAGGTTAGGTTAGGTTAAATTGGGTTGGGTTAGGTTAGGTTAGGTTACGTTGGGTTAGGTTAAATTGGGTTGGGTTAGGTTAGGTTAGGTTAGGTTAGGTAAGGTAAGGTTAGGTTAGGTTAGGTTAGGTTAGGTTAGGTTAGCTTAGGTTGGGTTGGGTTAGGTTAGGTTAGGTTAGGTTGGGTTGGGTTAGGTTAGGTTAGGTTACGTTGGGTTAGGTTAAACTGGGTTGGGTTAGGTTAGGTTAGGTTAGGTTAGGTTAGGTTGGGTTAGGTTAGGTTAGGTTAGGTTAGGTTAGGTTGGGTTGGGTTGGGTTGTTTTGGTTAGGTTAGATTGGGTTGGGTTACGTTAGGTTAGGTTAGGTTGGGTTGGGTTAGGTGAGGTTAGGTTGGGTGGGGTTAGGTTAGGTTAGGTTAGGTTAGGTTAGCTTAGGTTAGGTTAGGTTAGGTTGGGTTGGGTTGGGTTGTATAGGTTAGGTTAGGTTGGGTTGGGTTACGTTAGGTTAGGTTAGGTTGGGTTGGGTTAGGTGAGGTTAGGTTGGGTTGGGTTAAGTTAGGTTAGGTTAGGTTAGGTTAGCTTAGGTTAGGTTAGGTTAGGTTAGGTTGGGTTGGGTTAGGTTAGGTTAGGTTAGGTTAAATTGGGTTGGGTTAGGTTAGGTTAGGTTACGTTGGGTTAGGTTAAATTGGGTTGGGTTAGGTTAGGTTAGGTTAGGTTAGGTAAGGTTAGGTTAGGTTAGGTTAGGTTAGATTAGGTTAGGTTAGGTTAGGTTGGGTTGGGTTGGGTTGTTTAGGGTAGGTTAGGTTGGGTTGGGTTACGTTAGGTTAGGTTAGGTTGGGTTGGGTTAGGTGAGGTTAGGTTGGGTTGGGTTAGGTTAGGTTAGGTTAGGTTAGCTTAGGTTAGGTTAGGTTAGGTTAGGTTAGGTAAGGTTAGGTTAGGTTAGGTTAGGTTAGGTTGGGTTGGGTTAGGTTAGGTTAGGTTAGGTTAAATTGGGTTGGGTTAGGTTAGGTTAGGTTACCTTGGGTTAGGTTAAATTGGGTTGGGTTAGGTTAGGTTAGGTTAGGTTAGGTTAGGGAAGGTTAGGTTAGGTTAGGTTAGGTTAGGTTAGGGAAGGTTAGGTTAGGTTAGGTTAGGTTGGGTTGGGTTAGGTTAGGTTAGGTTAGGTTGGGTTGGGTTAGGTTAGGTTAGGTTAGGTTACGTTGGGTTAGGTTAAACTGGGTTGGGTTAGGTTAGGTTAGGTTAGGTTAGGTTAGGTTGGGTTAGGTTAGGTTAGGTTAGGTTAGGTTGGGTTGGGTTAGGTTAGGTTAGGTTAGGTAAGGTTACGTTAAGTTTGGTTAGGTTAGGTTAGGTTAGGTTAGGTTGGGTTGGGTTAGGTTAGGTTAGGTTAGGTTAGGTTACGTTGGGTTAGGTTAAATTGGGTTAGGTTAGGTTAGGTTAGGTTAGGTTTGGTTTGGTTGGGTTAGGTTAGGTTAGGTTAGGTTAGGTTAGGTTAGGCTGGGTTTGGTTGGGTTGGGTTAGGTTAGGTTAGGTTAGGTTAGGTTAGGCTGGGTTGGGTTGGGTTGGGATAGGTTAGGTTAGGTTAGGTTGGGTTAGGTTAGGTTAGGTTAGGTTAGGTTGGGTTGGGTTGGGTTAGGTTAGATTAGGTTAGGTTAGGTTGGGTTGGGTTAGGTTAGGTTAGGTTAGGTTAGGTTGGGTTGGGTTGGGTTAGGTTAGGTTAGGTTGGGTTGGGTTAGGTTAGGTTAGGTTAGGTTAGGTATGGTTAGGTTAGGTTAAGTTAGGTTAGGTTGGGTTGGGTTGGGTTGGGTTAGGTTAGGTTAGGTTAGGTTGGGTTGGGTTAGGTTAGATTAGGTTAGATTAGGTTGGGTTAGGTTAGGTTAGGTTAGGTTGGGTTAGGTTAGGTTGGGTTGGGTTGGGTTAGGTTAGGTTAGGTTAGGTTGGGTTGGGTTAGGTTAGGTTAGGTTAGGTTGGGTTGGGTTGGGTTAGGTTAGGTTAGGTTAGGTTAGGTTGGGTTAGGTTAGGTTGGGTTGGGTTAGGTTAGGTTAGGTTAGGTTGGGTTGGGTTGGGTTAGGTTAGGTTAGGTTAGGTTAGGTTAGGTTAGGTTAGGTTGGGTTGGGTTAGGTTAAATTAGGTTAGGTTGGGTTGGGTTAGGTTAGATTAGGTTAGGTTAGGTTGGGTTAGGTTAGGTTAGGTTAGGTTGGGTTAGGTTAGGTTGGGTTGGGTTGGGTTAGGTTAGGTTAGGTTTGGTTGGGTTAGGTTAGGTTAGGTTAGGTTGGGTTGGGTTGGGTTGGGTTAGGTTAGGTTAGGTTAGGTTAGGTTGGGTTAGGTTAGGTTGGGTTGGGTTAGGTTAGGTTAGGTTAGGTTGGGTTAGGTTAGGTTAGGTTAGGTTTGGTTTGGTTGGGTTAGGTCAGGTTAGGTTAGGTTAGGTCAGGTTAGGTTAGGTTAGGTTAGGTTAGGTTAGGTTTGGTTAGGTTAGGTTAGGTTAGGTTAGGTTAGGTTGGGTTGGATTGGGTTGTTTAGGTTAGGTTAGGTTGGGTTGGGTTACGTTAGGTTAGGTTAGGTTAGGTTGGGTTAGGTTAGGTTAGGTTAGGTTAGGTTAGGTTGGGTTGGGTTGGGTTAGGTTAGGTTAGGTTAAATTGGGTTGGGTTAGGTTAGGTTAGGTTACGTTGGGTTAGGTTAAATTGGGTTGGGTTAGGTTAGGTTAGGTTAGGTTAGGTTTGGTTAGGTTAGGTTAGGTTAGGCTGGGTTAGGTTAGGTTAGGTTGGGTTGGGTTGGGTTAGGTTAGGTTGGGTTGGGTTAGGTTAGGTTAGGTTAGGTTGGGTTGGGTTGGGTTAGGTTAGGTTAGGTTAGGTTAGGTTGGGTTAGGTTAGGTTAGGTTAGGTTAGGTTAGGCTGGGTTGGGTTGGGTTGGGTTAGGTTAGGTTAGGTTAGCTTGGGTTGGGTTAGGTTAGGTTAGGTTAGGTTAGGTTAGGTTAGGTTAGGTTTGGTTAGGTTAGGTTAGGTTAGGTTAGGTTGGGTTGGGTTAGGTTAGGTTAGGTTAGGTTAAATTGGGTTGGGTTAGGTTAGGTTAGGTTACGTTGGGTTAGGTTAAATTGGGTTGGGTTAGGTTAGCTTAGGTTAGGTTAGGTTAGGTTAGGTTAAATTGGGTTGGGTTAGGTTAGGTTAGGTTAGGTTTGGTTAGGTTAGGTTAGGCTAGGTTAGGTTAGGTTAGGTTAGGTTAGGTTAGGTTGGGTTAGGTTAGGTTAGGTTACGTTTGGCTAGGTTAGGTTAGGTTAGGTTAGGCTGGGTTGGGTTGGGTTGGGTTAGGTTAGGTTAGGTTAGCTTGGGTTGGGTTGGGTTAGGTTAGGTTAGGTTGGGTTGGGTTAGGTTAGGTTAGGTTAGGTTGCGTTGGGTTAGGTTAGGTTAGGTTAGATTACGTTGGGTTAGGTTAGGTTAGGTTAGGTTAGGTTAGGTTAGGTTAGGTTGGGTTAGGTTAGGTTAGGTTAGGTTAGGTTAGGTTAGGCTGGGTTGGGTTGGGTTGGGTTAGGTTAGGTTAGGTTAGGTTAGGTTGGGTTCGGTTAGGATAGGTTAGGTTAGGTTAGGTTGGGTTGGGTTAGGTTAGATTAGGTTAGGTTAGGTTGGGTTGGGTTAGGTTAGGTTAGGTTAGGTTAGGTTAGGTTTGGTTGGGTTGGGTTGGGTTAGGTTAGGTTAGGTTAAATTGGGTTGGGTTAGGTTAGGTTAGGTTAGGTTAGGTTGGGTTGGGTTGGGTTAGGTTAGATTAGGTTAGGTTAGGTTAGGTTAAATTAGGTTAGGTTGGGTTAGGTTAGGTTAGGTTAGGTTTGGTTAGGTTAGGTTAGGTTTGGTTAGGCTAGGTTGGGTTGGGTTGGGTTAGGTTAGGTTAGGTTAGCTTGGGTTGGGTTGGGTTAGGTTAGGTTAGGTTGGGTTGGGTTAGGTTAGGTTAGGTTAGCTTGGGTTGGGTTAGGTTAGGTTAGGTTAGGTTAGGTTACGTTGGGTTAGGTTAGGTTAGTTTAGGTTAGGTTAGGTTAGGTTGGGTTGGGTTGGGTTGGGTTAGGTTAGGTTAGGTTGGGTTGGGTTAGGTTAGATTAGGTTAGGTTGGGTTAGGTTAGCTTAGGTTAGGTTAGGTTAGGTTAGGTTAGGTTGGGTTGGGTTGGGTTAGGTTAGGTTAGGTTAGGTTGGGTTGGGTTAGGTTAGATTAGGTTAGGTTAGGTTGGGTTAGGTTAGGTTAGGTTAGGTTGGGTTAGGTTAGGTTGGGTTGGGTTGGGTTAGGTTAGGTTAGGTTGGGTTGGGTTAGGTTAGGTTAGGTTAGGTTGGGTTGGGTTGGGTTGGGTTAGGTTAGGTTAGGTTAG